>NW_026944074.1:0-96 GCF_033296635.1 Dichotomopilus funicola | reverse complement strand
TTTAACTTAATCTTCAAGTTAATCTTTATTAGAGCTAACCCTAACGTACTTTATCAGCGAGCGGGACATATCACCGAGCGGGACACTCTCCACTAC
>NW_026944073.1:0-224786 GCF_033296635.1 Dichotomopilus funicola | reverse complement strand
CCCACCTCCCCCACCCCCCTCAGCATCCACAAACAACATCTCCCAAACCATCGCCGCCCAAGCCGCCATCCGCGCAGCATCCAACGTCGGGCCACCCCCCGGCGCAGCACCACCACCTCCCGCTCCCCCTCCACCTCCGCCCGCCTCAGCACCCGCACCACCCCCAGCACCACCCCCAGGGCCTCCGCCTCCGCCATCCTCCGCGCCTGCTGCTCCTCCTCCACCGCCTGCCCTTTCCCACTCCGCGTCAAGCGCCTCTGGCCGCGCCTCCATGCTCTCCATGCTCGACCCGAGTAACTTCACGCTTGCTCCCAACGGCGCAGGTTCCAAGACGCCTAGCCCAGGGCGGGGTCCTTCACCGGGGTTGTCGTCTGCTTCGTTACCTGGGTCTGCTGCTTCTGGGTCTGGATTTGGGTCTGTGTCGGGGACTGGGACTGGGGGGGGTGAGAGGTATGTGGTGCAGGATTCGAGGTGGCGGTTTCATGGGGAGGAACATTTTCCAAAACCGAGGAATTTTGTCGGGGGGGCGAGGAAGTATAGGGCTGGCAGGGGGAGTAGTGTGCCGTTGCATTTGGGGGCTTTGTAAGGGGTGGATGGGAATGGAGAGAGGTGTCTGCAACCCCCCATCGACTTCTTGTGCTAGCCCATTCGGACAGGGACTAGATAACGGAACGCACATGTCGGGGTGAGCCTAGCTATCTTGGGATGGAGGAGGAAAAGCAGAAACTAAGCGCAAAATATATTTACTCTGCCTATGGCTACCCCCAAACGTGCGACTGACTGGCAAACCCCCATCTTGAATCTCCATATTTGGCATCCCGGACCCTCGGATTCCCCCCACCCGCTCTTCTCGGCTAATATCAAAAGAAAACTAAGCTTGACCCCTACGATACCAGACCTTCGCCGCACACCTCTGAAGCTCCGCAGTCGTTACTACGATATCCCCCTCCTGGGGACCCGGTTCGCGGAGAAAAAGTAAGCGAAACGGTAGTACCAAATCAGTGCTATTGACTTGATATGTGGCCGGATTGCTGCTCGTATCCTTGGTGATAGTAATCTCTTGTCGGCAGTCTGGCCGTAAGGGTGAGACGGATCGTGTAGTTGTTGCACCTAGACGAGCCGTAGGATGTACCTCTTCCCATCTTTCGATCACAAGGGATTGCTGAATCTGGTTGACTTTGATGAGGAGAACAATCTTGACCTCGTGATTGGAGGCTCTAAACCACCATTCCATTGTTGCCCTCAGGCTCGCCATAGACTGGGAGTACCCAGCCTCAATGACGAGGGTAGGCCAGCCGTCCTCAGGGCGTTCTGGGATTGGTTTTCCAGCCTTGTCTGGTTCACTTCCACTGCCTTGAATTTCGCTAGACTTGTAACGAGTGGCGCCTTCCGTCGACCACCGATCATCAAGACCCATACCGTAGATACGGAACATGATAAATTTATGAATATTTTCATGGGCAGCCTCATGCGGACGGCTTGGGATAGTGATAAGCATTTTTTCCGTCAAGGGCGAGATGTAGGAGAGCCGAAATCCCCGGCCGGCTTTATCCCTTGCAGAATGAATTTCATCTACGTCCTTCGGGGATATGTCTAATTATATCCCTGGCTAGTTAAATTATTCTGTACTATTAATTATCGGGAATGGAAAATACTTGCCTGAAGCGATTAAAACATCGCTACGGGTCTTGTCGATCACTTGGAAAAGCTCCTTTATTGTGGTGAACTTGACCACCGGGACCTGCTCGTCTGATGACGAAATTGACGTCGCGGGAGTAGAGAGCGAAGGCTGTGGGGAGTTGGCAAACTCCATGACCGCCGATGAACGCTATGGCGTAGATGTTCAATTAGGGGTAGGGTGTTTGGCTGTGGGTGTACGGCGCAATTATGATGATGGTTGTGATGCGGGCGGTTGCGAAGTGGGTGGTTGTGAGGTTGGTAATTGCGAGGTTGTGAAGCAACGAAGATTTGAGAGGGCGGGGGAGGCGCCTTATATAGATGAAAGATAGTGTGGGACTACCCAGGCACTACGATACGACACACAACGGTTTATCAGATGTTTCGGGGGGTGTGGGTAGGAGGTTCACCTTCACATACAATTCCTAGTGCAGAGTAAGCATACAGATCGAGTCACAGAAAAGCCGAAGAAAACTATCAACGAAGCCCGAATCATTTGGAAGGAACGCGTCATATGCTAGGCGCGGTACACGATATCAACTACAACACCACCCAGGCTTGCTCTTGTCAAAAAAAGCGGCGGACCAAGTGTACCTGGATGCCCAACTTTTATACAAGATGAAAAAAGATGAAAAACGAAGAATGAAAAAAGTCAAAGAAAACGAAAGGAATAAAACATTCGTAGTTTTAAAACAAGATTTTGGACAGCAATACTATGACTGTACGGATATCATGCTTCTATACTTACCCAGCTATTCCAGTTATAATCGTCAAACTCCGTCAAGATTTGATCGAATGGTGTCGGATCGGGCTCAAGCTATATGTTTTGGTCTGCCGCTTTTTTTTTTTGGCCAAAGCGAGCCAGGATACGTGGTTTTACCTTTGTGCATCCCATTGATGATTGAGAAACGTTGGAGGAATAGCGAACGAACTGGGACCTGTCTGCGCCAGGTCGCGAGGTCGATAGGTAGCGAATAGAGGATCAGGATACGAGTCAAGGTGCATCTATCAGAGTTAAAGTTGTTAGAGGTATCTACAACGTGACCGGTGTCACGCTGTTGAGAAGTCACACGTTGATGCTGTTTTATCCAATTATTGCTTCCCGAGTTTAGAACTTTGAATTAGAGCCTTAAGTCCACCCAGACAGACAGACCATCGATGTCCATGTTACATACAATACCAGAATCCTCAGTATAGTTTGGTGCTTGAACGAGAGCAGATATCGATTTCGTCACACAGCCCTGGAACTCGATCCATTTATGCATCCAACGGAAACTGTAGTGTCTATCTTCTGAATCCATTTCCCACAGTGCGCTGCAGAAAACAAAAATAAAAGGCGTCCGCAATCTTGGTCAGACCTGGACCGCCTCGCACTTACCTTTCGTTTCCTTCCCATACAAGCCACAGTACGCAGTGAGGCAGTCCTGCGATACGCTGCCTCGCTGCGCTGCGCTCGCTGATACTGCAGGACAACGTCATGGCTTGTGCGCCCACCCAACTGGAACAAAGTCAAAGCATGAACAAGCCCACCCCCCGCTGTCTCACATAAAACGAACCAATCGGAAGCGCTGAATGGGGCAGGGTGACCTGGATCACGCTGGACTCCACACCCTGGACGCCCTGACGCCCACCCATTGAGAGAGACCATTGAGAGACCCTTGCGCCTGCGCCCTTGATGAATCCCCCCAAAGTTATCCCCACTTTCTGCCGTTTTTGGTTTGCCCGCTAACTAACTAGCAGTGATCACTGACAGGAAGGACACTTCGTCACCCACAGAACGGATCAGCTCATCAGCCCAGCCCAGCCCGGCTTGTTCTCACTGTTTGCGCGGGCGGTTTGCTTATTGCCTGAGGATGATGAGGTGCTGAGGACTGGCTGCGCGCTGTGTTGCTTGCCAAGATTCAACAAAACCAACCGAGGACCTCCATTCCCTTTTGGCGGGCGCCCTCCCTCTTTTCCGCTGTTTCGCTGCGCAGTCCGACAACCTACACGAAGTACCCCAGTGCACTGCGTAAATCGTGGTCAGCCATTCGTTCCTTCAGAAACAAAGACCGACGACAAAGAAACCTCTCCCGTTTGGCTCCCTCGGTTTTCGCTTTTACATACAACCTCAGCGCCAAACCGCCAAACGGGAAAAGCATCTTACCGCTACTTGTTCTGCATGACTAAAAACCCGACGTTAACGAACACCCCAAAGAAACACCGTCTCCGTCGTGGCCGTTCCCACGACACGCACCGGCTCCACCTCTCACCCTGGTCCGGATCCGGGGTGCTGCAGACACGACGACCGCCGCGATAGCGATAACGCAAGGGATACGGAGTATTGGACAAAACATATCACTTTTTGAGCGCTTCAGAGTCCCGGAAATCTAAGACGTGATTACTCCTCGAGACGATGGCGCCGTCGGAGATGCAGCGCGGCGCCCGAGCCGCTGGGCAAAACCAACACCAACAACAACACCAACAACAACACGGTGTCAGCAACAACACCAGCGGCGGCGGTCAGATGAACAGGGACGCTGGGATGCCCGCGTCGTCGCAGCGTCGGCATGATGGTCAGTGGTCGCACGAGGGTGCATCCTCGTCGCGCCCGAACAGAGAATTGATGCCTGCCACAGCAGAGTCTTGGATCGAGGTCGCCTCGCAGCCGTCGTCGTCGTCGCTGTCGTCCATCGGAGACGAGATCGTCACCACAGGTCTTCGTGTCGGAACCGGTGCTGGTGCGTCGTATCCGCCCAGGCGGAGGCGGCCACATGCACAACAACACCAACACCAGCAGCCGATGCCCGGTTCGTTCATCATCGGTCATCCGGCAACGCAGACCGGCGCGACGAGCAGCCAAGAGGAGTACGACGAGACGGAGAGCGAGGAGGATAGGGTCATGACGAGCTCAACGGAAGCCGCACACCCTGCTTCTGCTCATGTACTCCGGCAGCACACCGCTGTTCGGGCGTCCGCTACTGTCGAGAGTGATTCCGACGACGACGATGTCGACGAGAATGCCACAGCCCTCGGCCGCCGACCGTCCGACCACACCCCCATCTTCCGACCGCAACCAAACGCCTTCTCCCACCCACCTTCTCATCTCACCCACCGCCATTCCACCGCCTCAGCGCCCCCACACTCCCACCCACACTCTGGTGCGTACTCCTCGCGGCCCCACGCCCGCCCCCATCACCATCGCGGCCCACCAAACTACATGTCGCCCTCCTACCAAGCCGACAACGACGCAGCCCTCCGCGCTTCTTTGACCACCCTCCTCTCCTGCGCAGCCGCCGCCCGCGGTCTACCCAAAACCGACGACGGGCTCACCACGGCCGGCGCAGCCGGCGTCGGTGCCGGTGTCGTCCCGGGCTCCCAGCCCATGGAACTCCGTTTGGTCCCCGAATCCGAACTCATGGCCACCGACAACATCGCACCACCACCAGCACGACGTCCATCCCGTCGGCAGGCTGCCACCACTAATACAGCCACAAACACCTCCCACTCCCCACCAACAACAACCACCCGAACCCCCTCCAACTCCTCCTCTCCCAGTGGTCCCTCTTCCCACAACGGCCGTGACAACAAACGCGCCGCAGGAACGACCCCATCAGGAGCAGCAGGCGCAAGCACAAAGAAAAAGCGCTCCCTCCAACACGGAGGCGACTCCTCCTCGTCTAGTGAAACCCTGATCTTCAACCTCAGCCCTACCCTCTTAACATGGGTTGTTAGCGCCGGTGTTGTCGTGCTGGTGTCTGTTGTTGGATTTGGGGCTGGGTATGTACTTGGTCGGGAAGTGGGACGGCAAGAGGGTGGTGCTGGGGGGGTTGTTTCGTCTTTGACTGGGGCTGGTGCTACTAGCACCGGCGGTGGAGGGATAGCGACGAATGCATCGGCCGGGTGTGGGGGGGAGTTGTTGGGGGCTGGGTCGAGTGCGGTTGGAGGAGGGGGGACGGGGACGTTTAGGAGGATGAGGTGGGGTGGGGTTGGGAGGAGTGTTACTGCTTGAAGGGCAGTAAGATATCATGGAACGATACGATCCTGACGGACACGACGGGCACGATGGATCTGACGGGGTGTGATGGACGGCTATGATTTATTGATCTAACTACTGACGGGTGATTCAGAGTAGTTTGGTTACGGTACGATGGTACGATGCGATGCGATGCATTCGTTTTAGCTACCCCCTTCTTTCATCGTCCCCCACTTCTTCTTACACGTCTGAGATTTATTATACGGTTATATCCCTTGACACAGCTCAGTTAGCTGTTCAGATCGATTACCCTAGTTTAGGAGGGATTTATCACGTTGCCAACAACGACAGGGCTCCTTCCTCCTTTTCTCCTATTTATGCAGTTTTAATGGTTCATGTTGGCGTCGGGTTTCTGGTTTGCGAGGAATTGCTTCTTACGAGTTTCGGGGTTTGTCTTGTTTTATGGGTTAGGTTTCTGAGTCTGGGAGAGTGTTTTTGAGTTTGAGAGTGATCTCAGTCTGGGAGTGATCTTAGGTAGTTTGGAAGAGGGGATACATGGGACAACATGGGAAGGGAAATACCACCAGGTCCACTCAGATCGTTTGTTTACCTAGTTGTTCCTTCGTAGCAGGAACCGTAGTAGCAATGCCACACTCACCCCCCTTATTGTTGTTGTGTTGTGTGTTGTGTTCCGCGAGATGCGCGGGCGCGGGCAAGGTGTGTAATTGCGTGGGCTTGCCTTGGTTGTTTGAGACGCGCTAGTTAGGCCTTGAGTCGGTGGGTGATATCAAGGGGGGTGACACAGATCTCATGGGCTGGGGGACGTCAACATCATGGGCAAGAACACAAAATGTCACGGGGAGGAGGACCATACAGATATCAGAGGCGAGAAGCGAGGCACAAGAACGCGTAATTGTATCTATCTACTACTCGTACATTGCTAGCACCTAAGGGGTATCGAATACCCTGACATAGTAGGCTTCTGGGGACAGGAGTATGGGACGGGATGGATACTCACCAGGCAATACCTCGTTTCTCGAAGAAAAAGTAAGCCGTGTAACACCGTCCCGAGTCCTTAATAGTCGTCGTCGCGTTGCGTTGCGAGTAAGGTAAAAAGAGAATTAAAAGAGAAATAGCAAGGCGTAAAGCGCCGCCACCGTGACCCGTACCGTACAAAATATCAACCCGAACTTTTTAGATGGCCCACACATTAACACGTAAAAGCCCTCGATGCCCTCGAAACCCTCGGGTAGTGCAGCAGTCGTTCTCTCTCAGCGGACGGGGAAGTCGGTTCCTGAGAACCTTATCCCCAAACCGCTTAGCCAGCCAGTGACCTGACCGGCGACCAATATGCAACAAAGCCCACGAGCCCACGAGCCCACAAGGAACACACACACACACACGCAACAGTAGAAACCCATCATTATTTGGTATCAAATCCGACTGACCGCCCAACGGAAGGCGGGAGGTTCAACAAAAGCCCACTAGCATCGTGCTCACCTCACAGGAGTGAAGGGTAGCAGATGCATGTTTTAGAAGCTGCCAAAGAGCCAAAGCAGCCCGCGGCCCACAAGGTCCAAAAGATCAAAGCCCTCAGGTGTATCGCTGCTTTTCTCATGTGTGAGAAAGCTGTCCTCTCAAAGCCCACGACTCCTCGCCTCGCCCCTTGGCAAAAGGGGGAGGGAGGAGTTAGAGTTCAAAAAGCCGACAACCCACAAAGCCCTCGGATGGTACTGGGTTTCGCCAATGCATAAAACTGCAAAAGCAAAACGTAGCCCTCGTTGTTCAGATCCCCTCAGTGTGTGCGTGTGCGGTCGATGACTGCTGTTCAGACATCCATCTCACTTCCCTTTAGAAAGTGGTGCGCTTGCCCTGGAAACCACTGCCGCCACCGCGGCCTCCGCCAAACCCACCACGGCCACCGCCGCGTCCACCACCGCCACGGCCGCCGAAGCCGCCACGACCACCGCCACGACCACCGCCGCGGCCACCACCGAAACCACCGCCACCACGGCCGCCGCCGAACCCGCCACGGCCACCACCACCGCCGCCGTTGTTGTCACGGGGCTTGGCGTAGTCCAGACGGACGGGACGGCCGTCAAGGTCGCCGCCGTTGAGAGAGTCGAAGGCGGACTTGGCATCCTCGATCGAGGAGAAGGTCACGTAGGCAAAGCCCTTGGGACGGCCGGACTCCCTGGTTGGGAATTGTCAGTCATGTGGGGTTCTTCACATGTGAATAGGACAGGTAAGACATACATATCGGTAGGGATGCGCAGGCTCTGGACTTCAGCGACCTCGTTGAAGAAGGCGGAGACGGAGCTCTCGTCGGCGCTGAAGGGGAGGTTGCCGACGAAGAGGGTGTCGCTCGCCGGGCTGATGACATCGCCATGCTTGCGGGCGCGGTCGGCGGCGCGAGCGTTGGGGGCCGAGTCGCCGCTGGGCTTGGCAGCAAAGTCGAGGCGGAGGTCGCGGCCCTGGAGGAAAGCGCCGCTCTTCTCGTCGTAGGCCTTCTGGGCAGCCTCGGGGGTCTCGAAGTCGACATAGCCGAAGCCACGCGAGCGGCCCGTCTCCTTGTCGGACACGACGCGGGCGCCGGTGATGCCCTCGATGCTCTGGAACTCCTCGTAGAGCGCGTTGTCGTCAACGCCCCAGCCGAGGTTGCCGACCCAGAGGGTCGCGCTCTTCTCAGAGGTCTCGGTCTCGCCATCCGACTTGGTCTTCTTGGCCGAAGCATCAGCAGCCTCGGGCTCCTCCTCGGCCTTCCTCTTCTTGGAGGACTTGTCAGCAACAGCGGACTTCTCCTCCGCAGACTCGGACTCCTCCTCGGATTCGTCGGAGTCATCAGAATCGCTCGAGTCCTCGTCATCATCCTCAGACTAGCCATTGAGGTCAGTAAACAGCCGGGGCACAAGAGGTGTTTGCTGAAACTTACGTCATCAGAGTCCTCAGACTCAGACTCGGCTGGCTTAGCCTTGCCGTTCGTCTTCACAACCTTGGCAGCAGGCTTCTCCTCCTCATCAGACTCGTCATCAGAGTCATCAGAATCCTCCTCGGAGTCATCAGAGTCGGTAGCAGCCGCTTGAGCCTTGGCCTTGCCATTGGTGACAGCGGCCTTGGGAGCCTCGGCCATCTCGACGTCAGAGTCCTCCTCCTCAGACTCCTCCTCGGAGCTGTCGCTGGCCTCCGAG
Source organism: Dichotomopilus funicola (assembly GCF_033296635.1). Lineage (NCBI taxonomy): Eukaryota > Fungi > Ascomycota > Sordariomycetes > Sordariales > Chaetomiaceae > Dichotomopilus > Dichotomopilus funicola. Next base: position 215,966 of record NW_026944073.1, on the reverse strand, counting down.
TCGGACTCGCTCTCCGACTCGCTGCTCTCGGACTCAGACTCGACCTTCTTCGACTTCTTGCTCACAGCCTTCTTGGCGGTCTCCTTGACCTTGGTGGCAGCGACCTTGACGGGGGCAGCCTCGACCTTCTTGGCCTTGGCGGCCTTGATCTCCTTTGACTTGCCCATTGTAATGGATGTGATGGATTGAATTGAAACGGATGGTGAGAAAAGAAACTTGGAGTCAGGTTTCAAAGGATGGGCAGTTGGGTGAAGAAAGGTGAAGGTGGGAGGTGGGAGGAAGAGAGGAAGAAAATTCCGGGTGCAAGAACCTTTGAAAAAGGCTGGAAGGCTGGCCGATAACAAGAAAAATCGTCTGGGACACTCTTATCGGCAGAAAAAAAAGAAGCGCGAAAGCGGGGCCAAAAGCGGTGAATTGCGTGCCGGAACCTTTTGGGCAAGTGATCCGTGCGAGCGTCTGCGCGCCAAGCCGACTCCGCTTGCACCTCTCTTTCGGCCTGTGAAGTTAGGCAAACCCCCGACGCAGCAAGTGTGCATTGAGCTCTTGAACGCAGCTGCACTTTCGTGGCCTGACCGAGCCGATCCCGCCGCCCAGGTTGTCCAGCACCTCAACACATACGCACAACCCTCCCTCGACTCGCCGCCGAAGCCACGGCAGCAAATCTAACACCATGCCGACCCCTGAGTCTGCGATGTTCCTGGCTAAGAAGCCCAAGGTCCCCCCCACCTTCGACGGCGTCGACTACGATGACACGAAGGCCCTGAAGGCGGCCCAGGACGCCATTATCCGCGAACAATGGATCCAGGTCATGATGGGGCGTCTGGTGCGCGAGGAGCTGAGCAAGTGCTATTACCGGGAGGGTATCAACCATCTTGAGAACTGCGGTCGCCTCAGAGGTTAGTCCCTCTCCCGATAGATAGATGGATCCTGGTGGATGGAGGCGTGGAGAGGGAGAATCTCAAACAAAGGGATTACGGTGGTCATCCAACGAGATATCTCCTCGGGTCTCGGTTTTGGGTTGATGCTAATACTGTACTGCACAGAGCGATACATCCAGCTTCTCGAGACTGCCAAGGTCCGGGGCTACCTCTTCGAGCAGCAAAACTATTACGACAAAAAACAACTGGAACGACAAAACACACAACAAGACGCAAAAAAATGAGATACCACGGGTTGAAGATATGTTAGGAAGCGGGAATGGTTCAGCTCGTGATTGATCGAAGCGCCTAGGGAAGGCCCGTCGTTTGAGGGCACCGGGATTTGAGGTGGGAGTGGGCCAGCTCAGTTGTACATATATGCAATTGAAATCTTTAAACCTCAATAATCCGTCCAGTTTTTCCCGGGATGTAAAGATTGCCGTCTCACTTGTTCACTGCACGCTGTTCCATGTCCCTGTTGAAGCTGTAATTCAAGCGGCGCTCTCCTGTATCCGGGTGCCAGAATTGCGCACCTGGCTCATCCCGACCACCATAGAAATTTTTAGCTGGGGAACTTTCTGCATCCCGCAACCCACCTTCTCTAGCCTCACACTTACGAAACAAAACACCACAACCCACACACCCAACCCAAATCATGATCTGCCGAACGTGTATCCGACGGGCGGCAGTGCTCTCCGCCCGCCAAATAACCCCCGCACAACCCCTCACACGAGCAACACCAGCAGCCGCAGCCACGGCGACCACCACCACCCGGTCCTTCACCACCACCCTCACCACCCGCAATGCCTCCCCCACATCGCCAGCCGCCGCGCCCGCCACAGAGTCCGCCTCGTCATCCACGCCCGACCTAACCCCTCTAACTCCCGCTGGCGGTGCTGCTGCCGCCGACGCCGCAGCAGCCAAGCCGCTCTCATCCTGCGCCGCAGGCACCGTGCTAAACGGCCTCAACATCTTCAAGGGCAAGACCGACCCCGTGGCGCTCCCGGACGAAGCCTACCCTGCCTGGCTATGGACTTGCCTGGATTCGCAGACCAAGGCCGACACGTCGGCGGATGCGGACGCTGCGGATGAATTCTGTACGTTTTTTTTTCTTTTCTCTCTTTCTCTTCCCTCTCTGTCTCCCCCCTTCCACAACCACAGTAACCATCCTAACAAACCCCCCCCCCCAGCCAAATCCAAGAAACAGCGCCGCCTCGCCCTCAAGCGCCAACGCCTACACGAAGCGCGCCTCCTCGCCTCCGGCGACCTCGAGGCGCTTGCGCCCAAGATCCCGCTGCAGAAGCAGACCATCAACCTGCCGGCGGCGGAACCGGGGAACCTGCAGCAGGCGATTGAGGCGGTGGATAAGCGGGAGGAGCTGCGGAAGGCGATGCGCCGAGAGAGAAGGGCGAAGATTAAGGAGACGAATTTCTTGAAGGCTATGTAAAACGGGATTGGGGTCGGGGTTAGTTGGGTTGGTTTGGGGGGATGTATGGTTGTTACTTGGGGGATTGATTGATGCATGATATCGATGCTGGGGGTGAAACACCAGGGGATAAAGGCGGGATAAGAAACGACGTCCCGATGTGTATGAACATGTTGTATTGTATGTATTTACGGCATCTAGAGTGCGGTATAGACTTGGATGCTCTCCGAAAATAAGTCACCAAATCACGGCGATCTTGCATAACGGCAGACGAGCTAACGACATTGATTTGTACTGTACATAAATTCGCTGTCCTGAACTCAGGTTTATTCGCCATACACTGTTGCCGATAGCTATCATGATGTAAGAATACCAACCATCAGACTCTAATCTTCCTCTGTCTCGCCAATGGCCGACTTTTTGAGGAGGATCTCCGCCTTGACGTTCTTGATATTCCCCTCGAGTCGTTTCCTCACAATGGGCTGCACCGAAGCCGCCAGTTGGTCCTCGTACAACTTGAGCTGCTTCTTGAGATTGGTAATCACATTGCGAATAGCAGCCACATCTTCATCCTCATCACCGTCCTCCTCTTCGTCTTCCTCGTCCTCCTCATCCTCATCATCTTCATCGTCCTCGTCCGAGATCTCTTCCTCGCCAGCTTCGGCTTCTCCTTCGCCTTGTGGCATGGGCGTGGGGGCAGTTGCGGTACCGGGCGTAACGGCGTCGGCCATGGCGCCAGGCGTCTCGACGTATGGTGTTGCGATAGTGTCCAGAAACTCGGCTTCGAGGGCGGCGTCGTCGACTTCAAAGTCTTCCTCTTCCTGTTGGCCCATTGTGCCGTCGCCAAAGTAGTCGTCCACCTCGCCTTCGGCATCCTCTTCGTATGCTTCCTCTTCCTCGTCTTCCTCTCCGGACTCGTCCCGCTTGCTATCGACCCACTCCGTTCGAGTAGTCTCCGCTTCGCCATCCAGTGTTATAAGCCGGTCGACCTCGGCTTCCTTATTCTTGATCTCCAGCTTACTGAGGCGTTTGCGGAACCTACGATTTCGCGCATCGTGCATCGGGGGTGTGATGCCATGTGGCCATCTGTGGCCATGCTCGACGGCCGAGGGCAGTGGCGCCGTTTTGACCTGCTCCTCGTTCTCCACTTGGGCGAAGACCATTAGCATCTGGCAGATGTCGGCGGACTTGACCATGGACTTCTTGTCCCAGGTCTTCATGTCCTCCGTGATAGTGGGTAGATCGAGGAGAATCGCCGCATAGAGCTGCCCCTTGACAGTCACAGCAGCTCGGCGTCCCTCGTCGTGATCCAACCATTTGACCTCGAAATCGGCGCCGCCTTGTGATTTGGGGAGCCCGATTTGCTTTGACTGTATCGCGGACCGCAGATAGTCACAGTGCTCCCCCGGCAACATGCGGAACAGGAACTGCTCCTCGGTGACCGGGTCGGGCTCTCGGTCCTCGGCTTCCGAATCGTAGCCTTCGCCAACTGGTTTTTGTGGCGCACGGCCGAAGGCCTTGACCTTGAGCGTCGGCGCTCGGGATATGCTGGGTGTGGTAGGCTTGAGGGTGATCTTGGTTTTCTTGGTCGGATGTGCACCGCCTTTGGCGGGAGTGGCGTTCTCGTCGTCATCGTCGCTATCCGCTCGTATGCGCTTTTTCGCGGACGGCTTGCTGATCCTGCCGGCCTTCGTCTGTGTCGTCTTCGCGGGAATCGTCACGGTACCCATCCCGTTGGTGGCGGCAGGTTGCTGAGACCCGAGATTTGGCGGGCGGACGTCCGCTGGTGTGGGGGGCTGCGACTTGGACTTCAGGCGAATCTTTGGAAGGCCCTGAGATGGCGTTGCCGGAGCAGGTGATGTGGGCTGTTGGAAGGACGAGTTTGGGGTAATTATCGAAGAGCCACCAATTGCGGTGGCACTGCTTGTAATTTTCAAGCTGGGCCGCTTGGGGACCGATGGTTGCTGGGGAGCGTCCATTTTTCCGACGGCGGGTAACTTTGGTGGGGAGAATCGGCGGCTGCTTGGGGCAGTTGCGATGTTGGTTTTCGGCAGGCGCAACTCGGCGTGTTTGTCGAGAGCGAGTCTGAGATCGTTCCAATTGGGTTGAACTGAGGTTTTCCGTCGGGAGAAAGGAACAAACCACAGTCGGGATCACAGAGTCAGAAGATGATTCTGCTTGGATGCAGAAGATTGAGGATTGAATTCTTGAAGCATTTAAGAATGCGACGCGATGCGCTGGTGTTGGGATCGAGAACCCTTGTAATGGAGTCTTGGCAATAGAGGTTCAAGTTGGAGTGGGTCGTGTAACCCAAACCTGAAATGTGGGGTATTGACAAGGAAGTGCGGTACTGGGTACTTAGTACTTCAAGAGTTACCTATTGTTGGGAACAATAGCGAACAGATGTAGGAAGATTTAAACGCGGGTGCGGAAGAAGAATGGTTCGATCCAGAATTCTGGGGGGAGCGGGGATTTATAGTTCTCAAGACACAAATTCCGGCCCGGCTAAGGTTCAGTGAGAGGTGCGCACCTTGGGGAGCTTGGGTTCAGAATACATAGTCAGGACCTCACTGTGTAGCTCCCAGCATGTGCGTTTGCTGCAACCATTGGCCAGAATCAGAGAGACCCACTCTCCAGCGGCTCTGGGTGCGAACCTTCCCGTCCGCCTTGCAGGTGAAGCTTCCAGTCCAAAAATTGAACATGCACAACCACGCGCCTGAATGTCCTGGGGGCAAAGAAAATCGGTAAAGTTTGCGCATTGGCTATCAACATCAGTACCGGAGTGGTCTTTGTGGAGAAGAAGGAGGGAGGCCAGGTGTTGCCGCGTCCGTTTATTTTATGAATTGGGATGACCATGAACAATTGCTGGCCTTGAACAACAATAGAGGAAACGCGGGAGGGTCGCGGCTCACTCACAGACAATAACCTTCATCCACAATACAATCCCGCAAACGAAAAACAGAAGCGGCCTCCACCACTTCCTACTGCAGCAGAAATTACACTCATCTCAACTAGGTGCCGGCTCAACCTATTTCTCGCCCCGGGTCTTTTCACACAACCAAACATCAAACGAGGACCATCACCAAACCTCCCGACAAACACCAAGAAAATGACACCACCACCGCCCCTCTTTCACGCCCTCCTGCGCCCCGCTATTCTCCAGATCCTCCGTGCTACGGGCTACCACGGCGCCAAAATATCGGTCCTCGACTCAGTCACCGACCTCGCAGCGCGGTACTTGCTGCACCTCTGCCAGCTCACAGCAGTCTACGCGACCCACAACAATGATCAAATAGACCTCGCGACCGAGGAAGATGACGGCATCCCCAGCACCGACAGGGCTATCGTGACCCCGGGTGTTCCTGCGCCCACCATTGTTGACGTCCGCATGGCTCTCCAACGCGCCGGCGCTCTTCTTCCGGAGAGGGTCCCCGAGGAACAGGAGTATCTCGGTGAGGAGGACATGCGTGGCGTGGAGAATTTCATTGAGTGGGCTACGGGGGCTTTGAATCGAGAGATTGGGAGGATTGCGCTGGATGGGGATGATGAGGCGAGGGATTATTTGGATGGTGAAGCTCCCTCCGTCTTACGAAAGCCCACCACAAACACAGTACTGACAAATGACTACTAGCTCTCAAAAAGAAACACAGCAAAAACGACGACGACTCCAAGTTTCTCGGCACACTCCTCGGCAAGAGCATCGAGCACGGCGATGTGCTCGTGGAAGGAGGCGAGTGTCCCAGTATTTCCCTCTGGGAGGAACGACTCCGCACCGCGGGCCAGAAAGCGCCCGAGCCGCCCGTCCTGGAGAACCTTCTGGCAGGGATCAACGGAACGCACGAAGGGGGTGAAGATGGAGAGGAGTCGCGACCGCCGAGCTCCGGGCTTAGTTCGCTCGGGGACAGGAGTATCGCAGACGAGATGGATTTGTCATAGAATGGCGCCACCGTCTTGCATCGACCCAACGGGAATGGTGAAGTGGCTGCGGCCGTTAAGGACGTTCAGGACACTACGACGACCGAAATGCATGATGGCGTGCCGGCCGCCAGACGAACAGATAAGGGAAAGGGCAGGGAAATGACCTTAGAGACGGAAGGGCCTGACGGCGCTGAAGACGCTAACGGTACGGAAGCGACTCAAGAAACGGAAGAAGCTGAAGTGGACGAGGCTGAAATGATCGGGGAGCCGATACCGGCGAAGCGGACGAGGACCATAAAGATCAAGTTGGCCAGAGCGAACAAGGAAGCCGAAGAGATCGAGGAAGTAAGGCGGGCTCGAAGGGCGAAAAGGGCCAGATCCCAAGAGATCAAGGAGGCCGAAAAGAGCCGGGAGGTCGAAGAGAGCCGAGAGGTCGAAGAGAGCCAGGAGGCCGAGGAAACTGAGGAAGTGAAACCGACCAGAAGGTCGAGGGGTAGAAACATCAAGGAAGCCAAAGAAACCGAAGTGGCCGGGGAGACTGAGGAACCGCCGCCGCTCAGAAGGTCGAAAAGAGCCAGGACCGAAGAGGCCGAAGAGAGCCAGGCGGTCGAAGAGACCGAGGAAGTGCGGCCTGCCAAAAGGGCCAGGGGTAGAAAGACCAAAGAGGTTGAAAAGACCGAGGTGGCTGGAGAGGCTGAGGAATCGAAACCGGCTAGAAGATCGAAAAAGGCTAGGACCGAGGAGACCGAGAACGCTGAAGGGACCGAGGAATCAAGGCCGGCCAAAAAGGCGAGAACAACCAGAGCCACAAAGGCACCTAAGACCACCACCACGAAGAGAACGCCCAGAGCCGCGAAATCGAACGGGTCTACTAAAACATCCAAGACCTCGAAGGCAGCTAAGATAGCTGAAGAAGCTGAGGCGGTCGAGACACCCGAGATAGCTGAGATTGCTCAGGTAACTGAGACCGCTGAGGCAGTTAAGACGGCTGACGCAACGAAGACGACCAAGGCGACTAAGGCGACCAAGGCGGCCAAGGCAACGAAGACGGCCGGAACGGCCAGGGTCACTGAGAAGACTGGGGCTGCTAAGGTTACTAAGACAACCGGGACAGACAAGGTCACTAAGACTGATGGGGCAGCTAAGGCTACTAAGACGGTAAAGACGGCCCGGACGACCAAGTCCACCAAGATAGTCGAGGCAGCTGAAGCGGCTAAGGAGGATACTGGAACGACGAAGGCTACTCGGTCAACTCGGGCAACCCGAAGCCAGAAGAAGCCTTGAGGACGGCTCTTGGTATTATCATTCTCGGGGTGAAGGGGGAGAGCAAACGGTGTAAAGAATTGTGAGCATAGCGAATGGCGTTTAGGTATTAGAGCCGAGGAGACGGGCCCGTCAATAATGAAACAATGACCTTTTTACTATCCATTTCGACACCGACAAGACAAACAATTCCAACCACGGGAGGTATAGCATGGAGGTATATGTACTGCACACAAGGGCAAGTGATTTATTGGCGTAAGTAATGCTCCCATACATAACACGTAACCGGCAACTATTTTCATCGACCTATATGTCTCTTCCCCTCTACCTCTGTCTCCCAAACTCCGACACCCGATCCAAGTTAAACGCCGCACTAATCAGCGCCAGATGGCTGAACGCCTGCGGCGTGTTGCCCAGCTGCTCGCCACTGCTCGAGATCTCCTCGGAGAACATCATCAGGTGATTGGAGAAGCTGAGCATGTTCTCGAACAGGTTGATGGCCCGGACTAGGTACTTGGGCTCGTACACCGACGCGCGTGTCATCGCTTCGACGAGCCAGAAGGTGCACATGCTGAAGGCGCCTTCGCGGCCACCGACGCCTGAGAATCCGGGGTTAGTTGGGTTGGGTCTCTAGGATGCTGTTTAGGGGAAGGGGGGGTTGGAGAGGGAAAAATAGACAACTCACCATCTTCGGACAGCTCGGTGTCATACCGGTAGACCAACCCGGTGCTGGTCAGTCCGCCCTTGTCAGGGGGCAGCATGATACGGTCGAGGGTGTTGAGAAACCGCGGATCGTTGGGGGCGATGAAGAAGACCAAAGGCGCAATGAGGATGGACGAGTCGAGCATGGTCTGGCTCTCATAGCTCTGCACGAAGCACTTCATCTCCTTGTTGTAGGCCTTCTCCATGATCTCCTCGTACAGCCCATCGCGGGCCGCAAGCCACTTGGCACGGTTGGGACAGGGGAAGTTTCGCTTCTCAGACAGCCGCAGGCCGCGGTCAAAGGCCACCCACAGCATGATCTTGGAGTAAGTGAAGTTCTGCTTGTTGTTGCGCACCTCCCAGATGGACATGTCCGGGTCGTGCATGATGGTGAGCACGTAGTCGAGCATCTCACGCACCGTGCACCACAGGTCCCAGTGGATCGGCTTGCCGTACTTGTTGTACAGGTAGATGCCGTCCATGAGCTCGCCGTAGATGTCGAACTGCTGATGGAACGCCGCGCCGTTGCCGATCCGCACGGGCTTGCTGCCCCGGTACCCGTCCAGGTGTGTCAGCTCTCGCTCCGGGATGTCCGTCTCGCCCCGGATCGTGAACATGATGGGTAAGCCGCCGTCGGCCACGCGCGACTTTTGGAACCGCTCGCTGATGAACTCCATGTATGCGTCTGCTTCCTCGGTGAAGCCCATCCGCAGCAGGATGTAGATGGTGAAGCTGGAGTCGCGCACCCAGGAAAAGCGGTAATCCCAGTTGCTTGATCTGGAGCATTAGCGTCGTTGCGTTAGAACGGTAGGAAGGGAAGGGGGTTGCTAGGAAAATTCATGCTCTGCATCTCACCGGACGCCCCCAATGTCTTCGGGGATGGAGAACGTCGGGGCCGCAATGATGGCGCCCGTGGGCTCGTATGTCATGAGCTTGAGGATCATGAGACTTCGGGCGACCACCTCGCGCCAGCGGCCCTTGTACTTGCTCTTGGAGATCCAGTTGTACCAGTACGTCTGGGTGTCGTGCTGTTGCGTGTCCAGAACCTCGCTGGTGATGTTTTCCGTGATGTGGTTCTCCACGTCGTTCCGGATGACGAATGACACCGCCTGGCCCTCGCAGATGTCGATGCTGGCCACCACCCCTTCGCCGAGCATGCCCGGTTTCGAGGCCTTCTTGAAGCAGACGTTGGGCCAGTTCTGGTCGGTATCCTCGCTCCGGTCGAGGCTGACGTCGAGCTGGAGCTTTGTGTTTTTGCTGTGGAAGGTGGCTGTCTTGCTCTGCGAACTGTGCGGAGAGCCCTTTTCCTGGAGGATAGTGGTAGTGTGCGGTTCAGCAGCGTAGTCGAAAGCCGGAAAGATTTCCACATCTAAGGGGAGTTTTTATCAACTTGGATGCTCTTTTCTCTTGACATAGATCAGAGAATCAGGGTTAGGATACTCACCCAGTTGAAGTCTACCACGGATACACTCAACACGACGGACTAGCCACTGCTTGAGCTCCTCCTGGACGCTCGTCATCTCACGGTAGGCCCCCTGCTTGGGTCCCTTGGAGATGACCTTGGCATTCTTGGGCCGAGGGAAGAAGTCGACGACATCAACCACGCCATCCTCGTGGATGTACCGGGTTTGCAAGATGTTGGACGAGGGAAGGTACTGCTGCTTGGTGGTGCAGCTAATGTTAGCCGCTGGGTGGATGCTGAAATAGCCGCCCTTGTCTTTGTCGAGCAGACGGCAGAAGACCGAGGGCGAGTCGAACTCGGGCCTAGATGGTGTGTTAGTGGGTGCTGTGTATGACACAGAGGAGCAAGATGCACTCACCAGCACATGAAATCGACACTCCCATCCATGCCCACCAAGGCACATGTTCTCATGTTACCGATCAAGCCATAGTTTTCGATGGGGAGATACCCGGCGCTACGTCGCCGCATGTGGTTGTCCTCTTGGGTCGAGCCTTGGGCGGCCATGATGAGAGAAACCCGGGCGCCGGGTCGGATGCTGTCAGTTCAGGGTAAGATGTTACAGTAAGAGCAAAGCCGGTCCTCGTTAGGCTCGGCTCAAGTCCTTGCGTGTTGAGATGAACACTGATGTGAGTGAGCACTGAGCTTGAGATCAAATGAGATGATGACGCAGCAAAGGAGAAGCAGACTCGGGGTCCTCTTATTCCCACTGTCTCGGCCCTGATCCCAAGCCTGATTTCAAGCGGGGTTTGGGACTTTCCGATGGGGACTTATATACAGATTCTACGCCACGGTCTTGAACATAACATTCTCCATCAACAAACCTTCGTAGGCCCAGCCAAACGCAAAACGCGCTCCCTCTGGCTGCTGGGACTGGTCAATGGCTTTCACCCCGCATCTACCACACTACGATGCCGAACGATTGGATTCAGGGTCCTGCGGGGTGCAGCAGCTGTCTTCCTGAAGCCTGAGTCAGCGCTTTGCCTATGCGAAATGCGATGAATTCCTCCGCCCATTCTATTGTTGCCCAACCCGCTACGTATGTTTTGTGAACAAAAGTTGCTGAGTCCAAATTACGTGACGTATGTGTAATGGCTCCTTTGGGGACGGCGGGCTCAGGAGACGAGGAATTGATCGACCATGACGCAGTGTTGATCGTTAACGTACTGAGTAATCTCGAGCGGGGCTCGCAGCTTGGGGAAATGCTTGAGAGGTCCAGACGCTGCTCAGCGGAAATGCAACGTGCGGTTTCCCCGGTTTGCACGTCGTTTTCCCTCATAAATTTCCGAGCGGGATTCGGCTATCTCCATCCAGTCTGGGGCTGTTCGCAAGAGTTAAAAGGCGAGCCGGTGGCCAGTGAGACAGGCCTTTGTTCATCGACACCCAGAGTGCTGGTTTCTAGGGTCATGCTGCAAAGTGTGTCTTCAATTTTTAGTCATTTTTTTGCGGAGTGCTTTTCTTCTTCGATCGGAGTTACCTCTTTTTGAAGGACAGCACATGTGCCGAACTTCCCAACCACCTGACGACTCGGTCAACTCAGCTAAATCGGAGTTCCGGGACGCATGACAGGAGCGGGGAATCGGTGTGGTGCTTTTCGAGGTAGGTCGATCGCCACTGGTGGACCCCCAGAAAAGCAAGCGAAACACTGAAAAATCGTCTTTCAGAAAATATAGTTTATCTTGAAAGATGTGAACCTCAAAAGAGGAGGAAAAAGATGGCTGTTTGACCGTCAAGACCGTCCAATTGTTTGATCATCAACTCGCGTGCCGGAGCCCGAGCTGCTCAAGTATTTCCATTTTGGGCTGTTTGCTGGACAGGGCTTTCCGACGTGCTGAAGGCCTTCCCCGGATTGTGGTTCGGATTATGTAAGGTAAGCCGTGGCTAGACGGTCTTGGCGTGCGCAAATCTCAGCTGTTCTCAGCTGGCTGGTGGGCGAGATGCCCCGGCACCCCGGTCATCCGACAACCCCTTCTGATCCGTAAACCAATCCTCATCGCGTGTGCGGCGCGGCAGCTCCACTGCTCATCTGCCTCCTCTGCGTTCTCGACGGTGACCGGCTTGACCTTGCCGAACAGTGCCTGCCGAACGCCCGTGCAATTGGACCACGATGCGGAAGAGGGCTCGTCCTCCATGAATGACCCCATCTAAACTATGCCAGCTGCATACCCTTCGGATCACGCCTCCTCCTCCTCTGCCTCCGGTTTCCCTTCCTCCTCGACCGCCGGTTCGACCAATTCAGGAGACCTTGTCGACGGTCAAAACCCCGAAACCTCCAATCCTCCGCGTCCCTCTTCATTGACGCACGCGACATTGACTACCAACCGACCGGAGGTACCAAAGGCGAATCCACAGCAACCCCCCGCCGTGGGTCACGACCCCGACGATATCGAGATGGACGCTGTGACGCCTTCGGGCCACCGTCGACGCCGGAGCAGTCTCATCAACCCTGCCAATTCCTCAAGCAACCGCAATCGCTCGCCGGGGGCGAGGTCTCTGTCGACTCGGACAGCCCCGAATGGAGATGGCGAGGACAAGATTGTGGAGGAAAGCAGCGACGATGATTCCCCTCGGAACGGCGGTGGGGACGATGACGGCTTGTCAGATGAGGACCTGCACGACGATGAAGAGGCGGGTTTGACGGGGAAAGATAAGCGGCGGAAGAGGCGGAAGAAGAGAAAGAACCAATTGCTCGACCAGCGGGTCGTGAGCGATGACATCTCCCCGGAGGAGAAGAAAGAGGCGGACCGTAATGTGTTGAAGAATTTGATCATCAACATTGTGTTGATCGGGTTGTGGTACCTGTTTTCCTTATTGATATCCTTGGTACGACCACACCACCCGTTTCCTAAACTCTGCCCGTGAGGTTACTAACTTACCGTTTTAGTACAACAAATGGATGTTTTCACCCGACAAACTCAACTTCCGTTTCCCTATGTTTACAACCGCCATGCATTTTCTTGTGCAATTTTCGCTCGCGTCCCTTGTTCTGTGGGTATTCCCGTCATTACGACCGAACAACGGCCACAAGTCCGACTTGGGCCAGTCAAGGCATGAAGCAGAGCCAGAACGACCCCTCATGACCAAGATGTTCTATATCACGAGAATTGGGCCTTGCGGTGTGGCAACCGGGCTTGACATTGGCTTGGGTAACACCTCGCTACAATTCATCACCCTCACCTTTTACAGTAAGCCAGGCCGCTGCCAAATCCCCATTCCTCCTCGCCCAACCTAACGTGTTTCTTCCTTGTAGCCATGTGTAAATCCTCCTCCCTCGCCTTTGTCCTGATCTTCGCCTTCCTCTTCCGCCTCGAATCTGTGACGTGGAAACTCGTCGGCATCATCGCCACCATGACCCTCGGTGTCGTCATGATGGTGGCCGGCGAAGTCGAGTTCAAACTTGGCGGCTTCATCCTCGTCATCGCGGCCGCTTTCTTCTCCGGTTTCCGCTGGGCCCTGACCCAGATCCTACTTCTCCGCAACCCAGCTACCTCGAACCCGTTCTCCAGCATCTTCTTCCTGGCCCCCGTCATGTTTATCACCCTCATCAGCATCGCCATTCCCGTCGAGGGTGCCGGTGCCCTCATCGAGGGGCTCAAGGGCGTGGCCCACGAAAAGGGCGCTTTGGTCGCCCCGCTCATCATCCTCTTCCCCGGTATGATCGCCTTCTTGATGACAGTCTCCGAGTTCGCACTGCTCAAGCGCACCTCTGTCGTCACGCTGTCCATCGCCGGCATCTTCAAGGAGGCCGTCACCATCTCGGCCGCGGCCATCGTGTTCGGCGATACCATGACCGCCATCAACGTTGTCGGCTTGGTCATCACGATCGCGGCGATTGCTGCATACAACTGGATCAAAATCAGCAAGATGCGGAACGAGGCGCAGACGGACGTGCATCGGGGTCACTTGGTGGACGAGGATGATGATGGGTTCCCGAGCAGCAGTGGGAGCGGGAGCAATAGTGATAGAGACGATGATCAATGGGAGGATGCGGGGTTGTTGAGGAGGAGTGGAGAGAGTGATCGGGGGCTGCTCGCAGGCGACCAAGGGCCGGGCCCAGAATTGTCGACGGCGACTGGGACGCTGCCTGTATCGAGGGAAGGGAGAACTGATTAAATATGGACTGGTTAAAGGGTTTTCGGTATATTTGTGAATAGAGCGCTGAGGTCTTATGATACCCCTGCAACAATGTATCATCACACTTTCGTTTTTTGTTTAGACTAGCGTCTTCCCACATATGTTTGGAGTTTGTCACGCAATCTTTGGTAATGCACAAGATGGGATACTGTGTAGAGCGTGGTCCTAATGTTTGTTTGCTAGTACCAAGGTGTCTTCATCCTATAAGCTCCCTCTCCCCCTTACTGACCCGTATGGGTTAACTCCCTGACTCCCAACCTCACCACCCCTCTCAACCCAGCAATTTAAGACCGCCCTTAGTCTTCTGTCCCGGCTTGGTTATACCGCTGCCTCTCGCCGGTCCCAAATGTGGTTCATACGCAGTACCATCCGCCACACCACCGCCTGTCCCACTCCCATTCCCACTCTTGTTCCCGCCACCATTATTCTTCCTATTATTCTTCCCCTTCCTCTCCTCTTTCATCACAGTCGGTTTGATCTCCGTCTTCGCCTTGCGCACCACAACAGGATGACTCTGAATGTACTTGCCGTTCATCTCCTTAGCCGCCTGGAAGAAATCCTCCGGGTCACTGAAACTGACAAACCCAAACCCTTTGCTCTTGGTCGTGCGCTTGTCGCGGACGACTTTGGCCTTTTGCACGCTCTTCCATCGCGCAAAGGCCTTGAGCAGGGAATCGTCGGTTGTTTCGCCGGCCAAGTTGCCGACGAACAAGCGCAGGTGTGCCGGGTCCCACTCGAGAAGCGAGTCGTCTTGCCATTTCTTGCCGCCGCCTTCGCGGTAGACGGTCTTCTTCTTCTCGTTGGGGTCGACCTCGCCCGGGGGGGTCTCGGTTGCGCCTTGCCCTACTAACCCTGGGGTGTTGGCGCCACCACCACTACCGCCGCCGGCACCGCCCGCCCGACCGGGGCCAGCAGCGGCTGGATTGTTGGCTGGGTCGTTGGGGTCTTTGGGCATGTACGCGCTCTGCCACTGGGCTATTTGCGCCGCCATGTCCTGCTCGTAGTCGGCTGCGGGGGCGGCGCTTTGCTGAGCGATCTCCGGCGCGGGGAAAGGGTTGCGGATGCTCGGCGGTGTGGAGTAGCTGCCGGTCGCGGGCGCACCGTGGTAAGAGGGCTGTTGTCCGTAGGTATGCGCTGGCGCATAGTTGTTGTATGATACGGCGGGTTGTCCATAGCTGCTCCCTCGGCCGGCGCCTATCGCGGGTACTGAAGGGCCGCCGCCACCGCCCGCGTAGGGTGATAGACCGGGAGGTGCGCCATAGTTCGCGGCGGCTGCTGTCGGGCTGTAGATGGGGTAGGATGGTGTGGATGTTGTGTACCCGGGGCGCGAGACGGGTGCGGAAGATACCTGCGCCGGGGTGAATGCGGGCTTGAAGCTGGAGAGCTTGCTGGCGGGCGGGCGCGGAGGGAGCGATGATGGATGGTGGGATGGCTTCGAACCTGGAGGACCCGGGTACGACATGATGAATATTTCTTGTTTCTTTGCGCCCGATACGGGGAAAAAGAAGTAATCGCGGCGGTGCGCTGTAAAGTTTTTGACGTACCTGTGAGCCCGATCCGGTTACGGCTACGCTCCTCAACCTTTCGACCGAGTTGTCTGGCTCACGGAAGAGTCGTGGATGGAACTTGCAATGCGACACGCTCAAGAATCGACGCGCGCTGTGCTGGCAGACGTTGCTGGGCAGACGAATAAATTTGCCAAGCCTGTGGCTGATGGCGGTTTGTGGCGCTCACGTGGCTTACAGCGCATGGCTCGTGCGCATTGGTCACACAGTCAGCCCAAGCCGCGGGCCCGCGGAAGAAGATGGACTTGACATGGAACTGCGCTTCTCCGGACCACATGGGCACTATGAAGGGTTTCGTCCGACGTACGGCGGCCATTAGTGTACCCGTTTTACTGTTTTCATCTTCATGCATCGATCCCCGCACAACGCTCAATTGCATCCTCGTTTCCTGTTGCGGATTGCGGGTTGGTTGCTGGGTTGCTTTGTGTGTTACTAACCTGTGCATTTAGCGACCCGCACTGTAACTCCAACGGCCGCCACCCATGCAAGGTGGAAACCCCCACCTGATCGAGGGGCAACTAACCCCTCCTGTTTTCCAATTTTGAACTCAACATTTCTTGACAGAAATCCAGGATGTCGGCGAAATCGGTGACGGACAGCATCGGAGTCAGAGAATTCCTTGTTGGACCTTTTTGCGCACGACAATCCTCTCATTGGTCAGCGCAAAAGAGCCTGAAATCGTTAGCCCCAGATGCAATGGACCGAGTGCGGGAATTTGGGGAGGCAATTGCGCCGCCGCGTTCCTGCTTGGTGGGGTTATCAAGGTCCGTGGAACTCTGGGACAGTGGGGGGCATATTATCGAGAAGAGAACCTCGCACACCCACTGCGCAATCCGGCTCATCGGGTGCAGCCTGACCGTCCACAAGGTTGTCGAGACCGGGCTCTCGTGGATTTAGCTCCTATTGTGGCAGTGTCATTCCGAATGATCCGCGGTGCGGCCTATGTCTGCCAGCTGGAAGGGCCGAATTGACTTGTCGACGGCGAACGAGCAATATATATCGGGCCGTCCAGCAACCAGCATTCACGGGCAGGCGAGGAATTCTGCCAAGCAGCAAGGACAAACACAGCTGCCAAATCGGCCAGCGTTGGAACGACAAATGTTTTGTAAGCTGCCCAAAACTTGCATGGCGGTCCGCGTCCCGAATCGCAGTGGGCAGCCCTGTCCGCAACCCGCCGTTTTGTGCCGTTCTTCCTTGCGCGCGGCGTGTTTGTGTTTCGAAACCAACATCAAACTGAGGCATTCCGTAACTTGCATAGTATTGGGACGTAAGGGGTTTCTCGTAACTAGCACCAATCTTTTGTGTTTTATCGGGCCCCCGGTAACAGACACACCGTGTGACAGGAAGTCTAGCCTGCTTTTTGTCACGGAACTCCATCCTTGGGGGTTTGGTCGCAACCAGTTCTTGGCGGCAAAATCGAAACTTCAGACAAAGCCCGGTTGCTCAAACAACGGCACTTCTGGGGTAGCCCATGCTGAGTCCATGACCTCACGGCTCTGCCCAGCTCTTGCTGACTGCGTAGCCTTGCAGCTATCCGGTAATCAAGATCTAAGCAAACCAAATAAACCCACCATGGCCACAAATCCGGGGCTAACCATGAGGGTGGCATGGTGGGTTGAGTAACCGCAGAATCCAACGATAGGCGAAGTGGCTTGGGGCCAACTCCGCGGGAGGGGGGGTTGCCTTTGAATGTTTCGTAACGGGACGTCCAGTGAAGGCAAGACCGGACGACTGAGTAAGCCCCCCGCGGCAATTACCCGCAGTCAAAGCGGCCTTGTTCGGTGGGAGGGTGGCAGTCCCTTGCCTGGTAGGTGAGCTGGCCCGCGATTGACCCCTCCGACATCGAAGCTCGCTTGCTATTAAAACTTTCGTCATGCACTCGCCCACCCCACGGTCCCATTCTTCCTCCTTCCATTCTCCCGTTGACATTCTTGGTTGAGGACTTTTCCATTCCCAACACCATCCACCATCCACCATTTTCTGATCTGTCGAGCTCTTGCAAAGCAGAGAAGCTCGCAGCTACTACGCTTTCGTCACATACACATACCAAAACACCTTGATTGCCTACTCTCACAATGTCTGGCGCAGTGTAAGTTTTAAACAACAACCCCGCCTCACCTCCCCGCGACTGCTCCAAACCGGTCTCCGGAGTCATTTTGCGAGCACGTCGTGCGTTCCGCACCTACAGGCGCATTTGCGGGCCACATACACATGGCTCTCGCATTGCGTCTGCAGGACGCGTGGTTGGACGCTTGACTGCCCCGGTTGACGCGGGGAGCTTTCCTCATACCACCTACTGAGTTCCCTCAACCTCCAGCGCCCGCCTAGCGAACATCAACGTTGGCGGGGCTCCGAATGCTGGCACCTCCTTGCTGCAATCTCAGAAAAATGCTGACAATGGTGCAAGCGCTGATATCGGCCTCATCGGCCTGGCCGTCATGTAAGTAAATCCCCTTTCCCCCCATCATACCTCACTCTAGGCCTTGGGCTACGGCGGGCAATGGCTTGCTAACACTTTGGGGCACACAGGGGCCAGAACTTGATCTTGAACATTGCCGATCACGGGTACACCGTCTGCGCTTTCAACCGCACCGTGTCCAAGGTCGACGCCTTCCTTGCCAACGAGGCCAAGGGCAAGTCGATTGTTGGCGCTCAGTCCGTGCAGGAGTTCGTCTCCAAGCTGAAGAGCCCTCGCCGTATCGTACTCCTCGTGCAGGCCGGCAAGCCCGTTGACGACTGGATCGAGACTCTGCTCCCCCTCCTTAGCGCTGGCGACATCATCATCGACGGTGGTAACTCTCACTTCCCCGACTCTAACAGGAGGACAAAGTACCTTTCTTCCAAGGGCCTCCGCTTCGTCGGATCCGGTGTCTCTGGTGGTGAGGAGGGTGCCCGCTACGGCCCCTCGCTGATGCCCGGTGGCCACGAGGAGGCCTGGCCCCACATCAAGGACATCTTCCAGAGCATCGCTGCCAAGAGCGACGGCGAGGCATGCTGCGAGTGGGTCGGTGACGAGGGCGCTGGCCACTACGTCAAGATGGTGCACAACGGTATTGAGTACGGTGACATGCAGCTCATCTGCGAGGTATGTGGGGTTGAAATGCCGTCCCAGGCTCCTGCTGGGTCGTCCACGACGTGACGTGTAATAACTGACAAACACCGATTTTGGAATAGGCGTACGACATCATGAAGCGCGGTCTCGGCCTGAAGAACAAGGAGATTGGTGACGTTTTCACCAAGTGGAACAAGGGCGTTCTCGACTCTTTCCTGATCGAGATTACCCGCGACATCATGTACTTCAACGATGATGACGGCACTCCCCTCGTCGAGAAGATCCTTGACAAGGCCGGCCAGAAGGGTACCGGCAAGTGGACTGCGGTCAACGCGCTCGACCTGGGCATGCCCGTTACCCTGATCGCCGAAGCCGTGCTTGCCCGTTGCCTGTCTGGCATCAAGGATGAGCGTGTCAAGGCGTCTACCAAGCTCGAGTTTGTCGGTCGCACCGCCACCTTCGAGGGCAACAAGGAGCAGTTCCTCGAGGACCTCGAGCAGGCTCTCTACGCGTCCAAGATCATCTCGTACGCCCAGGGCTTCATGCTCATGCAGGAGGCTGCCAAGGAGTACAACTGGAAGCTCAACAAGCCGTCGATTGCGCTCATGTGGCGCGGCGGGTGCATCATTCGCTCCGTGTTCCTCAAGGACATCACGGCCGCGTACCGCAACAACCCGGATCTCGAGAACCTTCTGTTTGACGACTTCTTCAACAAGGCCATCCACAAGGCTCAGCCCGGCTGGAGAGATGTGGTTGCCAAGGCCGCTCTCATCGGTATCCCGACTCCCGCCTTCTCCACGGCCCTGTCGTGGTTCGACGGCTACCGCACCAAGGATCTGCCCGCCAACCTCCTGCAGGCGCAGCGTGATTACTTCGGTGCCCACACCTTCCGCATCAAGCCGGAGGCGGCGACCGAGAAGTACCAGGTGGGCAAGGACATCCACGTCAACTGGACCGGGCGTGGTGGCAACGTTTCGGCCTCGACATACCAGGCCTAAAAAGGAGCCAGCAAATCTGGCGGTGGTTTAATGATTGGGAACCGGTTGCATTTAAGTGGATAGCTTATTGAATTACGTAGAGGGAAAACAAAACAAATTAAATTTTGCACAGTTAATGACATGTTTCTTTGGAGGTGTTGATTAGTTATCCCGGTCACGGACTGTCTGCTGTACGTACTGCGTACATACACAGTGCTCAGGTTCGTTGCTCTGATAGATCATTGCTCGGAGAGCCGGCTCAAAGTGGGGAGCTTTTGTTTGCAGCACTAAGTCACGTGATATGACCGCGCGACATCTGGCTTGGCGTTCTGCCGGGCCTGCCAGCTGGAAGCGCTTTACGATTCGCGAAAAGCGCGACTGCATCAAACTCCAAAGTTGATTCGCGACCAGACACCCATCCATTGTTCCAGAATCGGGGACTGCATCATTGCGATACATCCCATTCAGCCACGGGCCAGTGATTTTCCACTTTTTTGTCGGGTTTAGGCCATCGACACCCACCGAGCGAGTCAATTCAGGTGTGGAATCAACCATGGCTGTTGATCCGAGCCAGAACGTCCATGGGGACTTGGTACGTTTGCGCAACCGTGACCCAACCTACAGCTTTGCACCTCGCCGTCGCCGTCGCTATCGCAGATGTGCTAACCATTCACCGCACCATAAAATCAGCTCCCACATGTGCACTTGCTGTCGACGTTCCGCTATGCCTCGATGCCGAGAGTCGACCTGCCGGAAGTCACAAAATGGCTTCTCCAGGCGCCCAAGATCGCCCGCGACACGGCTCCCTTCTACTGGACCTACCTCGACTCGCCGCAGGACGGGTCGATCTTTTTAACCTGGCAGCCGACCGCGCGCCGGGGCAATGAGTTTGCGAGCGATGGATATGTGTGGGCGGGGCCGGAAGTTTCGTTTCAGCATAGCGCGGGTAATGGCCTGGTACGGACCCCTCCCTTCCCTTCCTTCTCCCTGGGTTTGGGGGTAGATATCGGGTGTGACTGGGGGCTAACTTTGTGGATAATAGATGCTCGAGATTTACGTTCAACGAACCGGATACCGCATGGGCGAACACGTTGCGATTCACTCGAGACGCCGCTTCCGACTTTGCCCTCCCCCGGTGCCCATGCCGAACCTGCCCCAGGTCGACCCCAACCTGTGGATCGTGCACTACGGGCCGGCCGAGAAGAACGAGAGGGTGCCTGTCAACGCAATTGGCGTACCGCCCCCGATTCAAAACCTCATCAGCTACCGCCAGCACCTCTTCCAAATGGGCCAGATCGTCAGGAAGGAGTTTATGCTCTCCGACCGCGTTAACTGGCCCCAGATCCCGTTCCCCCAGCGCGGCCAGTCGATGTATGCTCCGCCCATGCCGCAACGCCATGTGCCGCAGGTGATGGCCTACCCCCCGCATGGCGGCCCCGCAGTCGGCCCTACGCCTAAGCGGCGTGGTGGGCATGCTGCCGCGGCGGCTGCTGCGGCTGCTGCTGGTCATCAGGGCCAGCCGATGGGACCCGGGTTCCCGGGAAATGAGACGGCGTTTGACGATGAGGAGGACAGCTCCCGTGGTGATATGTTTGATCACATGAGCCCGCGCGAGTTGAGCATGGCGCGGTACCAGCAGAACCATGAATGGATGGAGGAGATTCTGTCTTCGCCATACCGCATCAACCAGATTGAGCCTGCGGACCTTGGTTTGGGTCGTAAGGGTGCGCTGGCGAAGCTTACGGAGGGTATCTTTGAGGCACCGGGGATCGAGGCGCTGCGCTCGGGTGCCAAGAAGCCGTACACCGGACACCTCGATGAGGGCCTGGCGCAACAGTTCCGCAAGCGCGTGGAAGAGCAGAATGCGCTCGCCAAAGCCGAGAATGAGCAGCTCAAGGCGCAGCATGAGGCGATCATGGCCAAGTTCAGGGGAAATGCCGCTATCAAGACGGCCGAACGGGAACTGCGCGCTTCCACGGAGAGCACCGGGACCGAGTTCTGGAGACTCGAGGGCAGGTTGGAGGATGATGAGGAAAACGGGGGCCAGTGGAATCAGGGCACGTCCCAGTCGCTGGACGAGGTCGTGGCCCGCGTTGAGGAGCTGGTCAGCAAGCGTGCCGTTGCCGTGAGCGATGTCCAGCGGGTCCAAGACGGAGGCTATCAGGAGCCAGCCCCCGAGCCAGAGCCGCCCCAGCCGCAATCACAATTGCAGCCTCAGCCTCAGCCTCCTACGTCCGAAGCTGCCGACCTGTCTCGGCAGCCTTCCCAGGCTGGGTCTGGTGTTCTGATCGGCGACCACGACATTGACATGGGCGGTACCGCTGCCGGCCTGCTGGACATCCACACCGGTTTCTCCAACACCTCCACGCCTCTCAACAACTTCCCGACCCCGCAGGCTCACCTCTCTGGCATCCACTCCAACGCTGCGACGCCCTCAAACTTCAACATCCCCTCGCCGTCGCCTGCCCCGGCCGCCGGTCCCCAGCCCCCGGCACAAGAACAGCAAGACGTTCAAATGGCTGATGCCGAGCCCAGAGACACCGCTCCGGACCAAGGGACTGAGAGCGGCGACTGGGTGGTTGTTCCCAAGGACGATGCCGCGCCCACTACTACCGCACCTGCACCTGCTACAACGGCTGCTGCTCCGACCACCGCAACAACCACTACAACCGCCGGCCCCAGCGGTGCGTCCACAGCCACTGCCCCGCCAGCCGACACCACCAGCAACAACCCCGGCTCAGGAGCACCCACTCCCGCTCCCGGCAACCCTAACCCCAACAACAGCAAGCCCGTCTCCGCAGCGCCAACCCCCGGCGGCGGCGGCAGCGGCCTAGACGCAGATGACACCAACGACTTCAGCTCACTAGGTGATCTCGACACGGCGGGTGACGCATTGGCGAACTATGATCCGTCGGGTGGACATGATGACGATGGAATTATTGGTGGTCATGATCACCATGGGGTTGGGGACCATGATGGTGATGATGGGCTGGGCGGGCTGGATTTGGATGATTCTGCTTTTGGGGATGCGTTTCATGGGGTTGAGCAGGCTGGTGGGGGGTTGGAGGGGGATACTCCTGCGGGAGAGGGGTTGTAGGGGGCGATACATAAGTTTGTGTAGTGGGTGGTGAGATGTGAGATGTTGCGGGGGAAGGCTATGGAACGGCGGTTGTCTGTATGTTAAACTCTGTTTTGATCGGTCAAATTGTCGGTGTGGGCTGGATCTGGGGGGTGTTAGTTATGTTAGTAGTCTATCTGAGTAGTCTTCTGGGTGGACTAGACTGAACGGCGTTAGAAAGATTGTGGTTAAGTCAGTTTTATGCTTGATATGTGATAATGCTTATTTATCTGTTTCTACAGTTACTCGGGTCTTAGATTGCTGTCAAGTTTCAGGTGATGTGTTGTTCTCGAAGCTTAAGATTATCATGTTAACGTCGGAGATACTTTGCGTTTAGGCTGTATCACTAACAGTTCCTTATTCTCGGTATGTTTAGAGCAGTATATTAGTTCGTCGAATTTTAGACTGTTACGTTTCGTGGTTTGACGATTTTACATAGACTTCCCCGCGTTTAAATAAGAAAACCACACCGAAAAACAACCGCGAGAATTAATTTACCATCCCGTCTTACGCTCTAAATATTGAACCATTGTATCCTGAGGGGTCATGATTCTACACCAAGTCCCGCAGCTAAGGCGGAATATAGTAACTTAACGAAGGAAAATATTAGAAGACCTAAACTAAGAGCTGTGTTGCTAGACTTGGTAAGAAAAGAGCATCCGATTCCAGCCCATCGACACTTCACGCATACACAATAAACGACAGCCATTAGCTTGAGGGAAACTGGATCAAGAACATGACCGGGTGGTTGATTGAGGGCTGAGGTTTGCCCCGGCTGTCTATCTTGCGAGCCCACAGGCAAACGTCCACACGTAGGGGGTATCGTAAATGCCTGTCAAGTTCACTTGGGCGGTTTTTCATTTCAGAACTGCCACTATGAATGACATGAGTGCATACATATGCGCGCATGTCTTCTGGAGCAAAAAAGGACTTTCTCTTCTTCTCCCGTCGTCCTCTCATTTTCCCTCCCTTTGCCTGGCTTTGGCCGTCCCGTTCCTGATAAAATAGCTCAAGTCCCTCAAAGCAAAACCACGCCAGAAATGCCCAATGGAAAAGAACCCCCGTACATCGACCCTTTAGAACTTGCTGAACTTCTTGACCGCCTTGCCGGTCCGGGGAAGCACACGGAGAACGTTGAAACGCACCTGCTGTATGTTAGATCCTTTCTCTCTTGCTTGAGGAACCGCTCCAAGGGTCTATGGCCGTTGGGTGTAGAAAGTCGCATCGGGGAAAACGTACAGTCTTGCTCAGGGGCCTGCACTGGCCAACGGTGACCTGGTCACCCTCCTCAACACGGAACGCCGGCGACACGTGCGCAGCGAGGTTCTTGTGGCGCTTCTCGTACCGGTTGTACTTGGGGATGTAGTGGAGGTACTCGCGGCGGATGATGATGGTGCGGTGCATCTTGGTCGACACGACGGTGCCGGTCAGGATACGGCCACGGATCGAGACGAGGCCGGTGAAGGGGCACTTCTTGTCTGTAGAGCACATATTCAGTCAATCGCTGTCCTTGAACCCAGATTTCCACAAGCCCAGCCTCCTCATTCCCCTTCTCGTAATCGCAGCATCCTCTTTTGCTCGGCACACAGAGATGTTGTCGTCGCGCGAATTCGGGATGCGATTCGAATCGGATGGGAGCGGGCGCGTCGCTTTCGTTTGTGTTTACGTACCGATGTACTGGCCCTCAATGGCAGTCTTGGGGGTACGGAAACCCAGGCCAACGTCCTTGTACCATCTCCGGCCACCCTTACCCGGACGGGCGGACTTGACCTTGGTCTTGCTGTTGAGAAAGACTGCGTGGAGATATCGTCATTAGTGTTTTGCCCATGTCATCATCAATTTCCCACCACCCCTCGGCCGCCAGCCATCGAAACCGCGGCCAATGTCGTCGTCGAAGAAAATAAAAAAACTTACTATGCGGCTGCTTCTGGAAAGCACGCTCGCTCTGGACGGTCAGTTCGGTAGCCATCTTGTCGGTTGGGCGTGGGCCAAGATGTGCTTTGGTCGTGGGATCGGGATGGTCTCAAAAAGTTCGAATTCGCAACTAATTTTGCCGGGTGTGGAAATGTGTGTGTGGCGGTTGGGGTTGGTGAGGAGCCCGGGCCACGCTGCAAGTGTGGCTGAGAGTGCACGGACCGGGCGCCTCGCAGAGTGCTGACAACGGAAGTCGCAAAGATGCAAGTCCCGTCCATCGCATCCACAGGGTTGGGTCTTGGCAAATGCCATGGCACGCACGGGCCAAGTTGCAATTGTTGACTTTCAACGGCGCAAGCCAATCAGACGCCGCAGGACGTGTCAACAAGTTGCCCCTCTGCCGTCACCGGGAAAACGGCCTCGGTGTCGCGAACTTTCAGGGTTCCGCGTCGCGTCCAAAGTTACTTTTTGCCCACCACCACCCCTAAATTGATCCACGACAGAGCAAACACAGAATTCGGACAGCATATGGTGCGGATGTGAAGATGGCACCATCAGGGGAAACGACGGTCCCCCCGACGCGTCGAACGCGCAAATCAATTGGAGGGGGTCCTCCGACGAAACGAACACTGGATAAGGAGAATGCGACACTCGATGTGGGCAGCGCTACGGGTGGCACGCGGAAGAAGTCGCGGAGCAAGAGCATGGGGCCTGGCGGATTCGATCTCCTTAAGTCGGGGACGGGGAATCGCAGAGCAGTAGGTTCTTGTCCTGTTGGGATTGTTTTACTGCGCAACTGTCCGTGATGCTAATCGGCTTAGTCCATTGCCGTTCCAACACCACGATCGATCCTAAAGCCGACGATGCCGCCGATCCAAGATATCCCGTCCTTCAAGCCGAAACAACAAGGGAGCAATGAACCTTCCGGAACCAGGGTCCTCTTGCGGACAGAGGAGGAACAGCAGGCAGCGGCGCGCAAGCGAGAGGAGCAGGAGCGCGCACAGCTGGCACGGGAAATCAAGGACAGACGGGATGCGCGGCGGAAGTCGCTGGCTAACCGGCGCGTCTCGTTCGCGGCCGAGGCGACACTACATACCTTTCACGATCTCGAAGAAATGCAGGATTCGACAACGTCGACTGATTCCACACGCCGCGCATCCCAGCAGCAGCAACAACAGCAGCAGGAGGAAGAAGAACAACCACAGCCACCGCCAGCGCCCGATTCCGACCCGCCATCCACACCCCCCGATGCGATCGAGGAAGAAGTTGCCGAGTCCCCCGCTCATCAAGGAGACCTACACCAGCGAAAGCGCCGACGCAGTTCCGCCGCCTCCTCGACGTATGGATCAGACGACACGATGGCGTCGACTGTGTACGACTCAGACTTTGAGAATGCAGACGGCGTAGCAGACATCCAAGCGGTGGAGATGGAAGGGTCCAGCGACGAGGACGGGACGATCATGACGGTGGACGCGGAGGAGATGACTTCGGCGTCGACGGCGTCGCCGCGGTCGCCACGCTCGGCGTACGAGAATGATACCACGGGCAGTCTGGACGAGAATCTGCGGCTTGCGGCGCGCCGGGCGGTCACGCAAAGTATTGATGAGGATGAGGAGGTTATTGCGGGGTTTGCGGGGTGGGGGAAGAAGAATCCGTCGTCGCAGGGCTCGTCACAGCGCTCGTCGCAGGGGAGTATTGGGCAGGGGGCCGCAAAGGAGAGCCATATTCCAGAAGGTGATGGCTCCGATGCAGATGCGGACGCGGATGAAGATATGGATATGGACATGGACATGACCAAGGCGGTGGGCGGGATTGTGTATCCCAAGCTCCCGTCTCCTGAGAAGGACGACGACGACGTCAACGAGGAGCTGTCGATGGACGTCACTACGGCCCTTGGGGGGATTCTTTCCAAAGCCAAGGCTTTCCTGCGCCGTAAATCTGTCAATCCGACCCCTCAGCAGGAACCTGAGGAGCCGGAGGAGCAGACGATGGATTTCACAACTGCGGTGGGCGGTATTCAAAGCGGTCGAGCAGTTGATCGCCACGACCACGACAACACGGAGATCAACGAGGACATGTCGATGGAGTTTACCACGGCTGTAGGCGGTCTGCTACCGGGTGGCCTGTCGAAGAGCGGCCAGCAGAACAACCGACGGCGAACAATAGTGACCAACGACGAAGACGACGATGGGGCCATGGACATGACGATGGGTGTGGGGCGCATCCTGCCTGCGGAAGAAGCTGAAGTCGAGGACGAACAGACCACGGGCATGGACATGACGATGGCGGTCGGGGGCATCATCAAGCCGGCCGCGGCAACTCCAGAAGCCCGATCTGCCGGTCGAAAAATCATGGAGCAGGAAGCCGACGAGCCGCTTCTGTCATTCACTCCAATCCCTGCACCTCCAGCCTTAGCCCCGGCAGCAGCTGCGGCTGCATTTCCCAAGCGGTCCCCTCTCCGTCTCCAGCATCCCAACAACGAGAACACCGACCCCGAGCCGTCTCCCTTTCAGGGACGGGGATTACGCCGGAGTCCACCTCGTTTCGAGAGCCCACCTCGTTTCGAGTCTCCATTCATCGGCTCGCCCATCCCGCCCAGCAGCTCTCCCATGCGGCGGACGCCTTCCCCAGTAAGGACCACGCCCCGGGCCCAGCAGCAGCAACAACGCCGCGCCAAAACACCCCCCTCCATCTTCGGCACCGCGTCAAGTTCCCCCATGCGCAACCTGTCATCCCCCACCAAGAAATCCACACCCCGTTCCCCAACAAAACCCCGGCTCTTCCAGCAAGATCCCAGCACGGGCATCAACACGCCCCAGGTCGTCCTCACCCCCCAGGGCCGACGGCTGTCGGGAGTCGGTGTCGACCGGCCAGGGCTAGGCTCGCCGCGGGTGGCAGAGGTGTTTGACCGACGGGAATCGATTGGGAAAGCGGCCGGGGAGTTTGTGCTGACGAGTTCTGCGCAGGCTACGGCGGGACAGAAGAAGCGGAATGTGGTGTTTGCTGATCCGAGGGTGTTGGAGGCTGAGATTGAGCGGGAACAAGCAGAGCATGATGATGAAGAAGAAGAAGACCAAGATCAAGAACACCGTGAAGGATCAGTCAACAACCTGATGGACATGATCCAGGGTATGAGTCCGCAAAAGAAAAAAGCCACAAACCCGCTTCGCGGGCGGAAGAGTCTGCACGTCGGTAGCGCGCTGGGTCTACTTGGGAAACGGCCGCATGAGCTGGATGAGGACGAGGATCAGGACGGGTATGGGTCCGGATACGGGGATGAAGATGGGGTGAAGCGGCTGAAGGGACACCAGGGAAGTCCGGTGAAGAATATCCGGCTGCGGTCACCGCCGTCTAAGGCTGAGACGACCACGGGCCGGAAAACCAGGCCGAGTTTGCGGTCAGTGGATAGACTGGCCGTGCCAGACCTGGCGAGTTCGCCGCACCAGCGGGCGACTACCCCTCGTGGGCAGGACCATGACACTCTGATGGGGACAGTCGAGGTGGCCGAAGTGGATGTCCAAGAAGAAGACGAAGACGACGGCGAGCGCATGCATCTGCAGGACTTCCTCAACATGACGAGTATCCGGTTCATGGAGCTGACGACGACGAAACGGCGGCACACGATTGCGCCGGGGGGACAGTCTGGCTCGCGGGAGAGTGCGGCGGCTGATGCGGCGGATGATATGTCGCTGGAGCGGTGTGTGGTTGCGGGGGCGTGTACGGTGCCCATGTTGGAGTTGTATCAGCATGTATGTCTCTTTTCTTTTCTCTTTTTCTTCTCATCTATCTAGCATTGAGTGTGTGGCATATACTAACAACACAGTCCTGCCGCGAACTCAAAAAATACATCTCCGAAGGCCGACGCATAGTCCGCGAAATCGAAACCGAAACCTTCGAGGAGAACCCGCCCCTCTTCCGCGAATACCTGACCGCCACCCCCGAGTTCCGCGGCCTCATGGACACCCAATTCAAAAATGTCAAAACCCACGCCCGCCTGCTCAGCAAAGCCATGTGGTACGAGTGGCGCATGAAACTGCTCCAGGACGGACTCCGCGAGGGGCTACGCCAGACGGCGGAGGGGATGGATGCGGACGATGCGCGGCTGAAGCAGCGGGAGCGGATGCTGGCGGAGGTGGTGTTGCCGGATTTGCTGGCGCGGCGAGAGGCGTTGGAGAGGGAGGTGGAGGAGTTGGAGGTTGTGGTGAGAGAGATGGAGGATTGTGATCCGGCCGAGTTGGCGGATGCTAGGGCCGAGTTGGAGGAGGTCGAAAACGGGCTGGCGGAGAAGACTAGGATGTGGGAGGAGTTGAAGGGGGAGATGGAGGAGGTTGTGCGGGAGGGGGAGCAGTTGGCGGAGAGGAAACAGCGGTGTTTGGAGGAGATTCGGGAGGCGGAACAGATGCGGGAGGCGTATCGCGGGTGGTCGTCGGAGGAGATCAATAAGCATCGGGGTGAGTTTCTCAGGCAGCATCCCTCTCTTGGACAAGAATAGGTATACTAACGAACGCCCGCAGCACAAACCGACGCGATCGAGAAACACCACGGCTGGGCGATCGTCTCCATCGCCCAAACCACCATCACCATGCGCTACCGCCGCGAAGTCGAGCTCACCTTTGACTTGGCATCTTTCCAGCCAAAAACCCCCAAGAAAACCAAACCCATCCCCATCAAAGTCAACTACACCGGCACCGAATGCCCACCAGAAAAGTTCTTCTTCCTCCGCCATCTACGCACATATCTCCAATCGCCGAAATTCACGATCAAGACCGGTTCACCCCGTGCGCTACTCACCACAGTCTCCACGGCGTGGGACCAAGCGGGGTCTGTGACGGAGCAGATCCGCCGGTTGAGGCTGTCGTTTCCTACTACGGTTGTGCCGGAGTCCAACTCTAACTCCAACGGATCCGAAGCAGATGGATCAGAGGGCACGCTACAAGTGACATCCTCCCTCCTCCTCGGACCGCTACAAACCCGAGTCGAAGTCACGTTCCACGTGACTTTGGGCTCCTGGGCAGATGAGCCCGAAAAAGGTAAAGATGGTCTAGCAATGAATATCCGGCCCGAGGCAAAGGTGGTTTACGGTGAGCCGTTCCAGCCGGAGAAGATGACGGAGTTTGTGGTGGGACGGTTGGGTAAAGATGCCGGGGTTGGGTGGGATGAGGTGGTGCTGGGGTTGTTGAAGCGGTTGGGGAGGCGGAGGGGGGAGAGGGCGTAATACTGCACGAAGGACTTGAGATGGGTGGGTGGATATGTTGGATGGGGAATGAATGACTTGGTTTTGTATTGAGGTTGGCGGTGTTCTTTTTTCCTTCTTTATTTTGTGCTGGGCTGGTGGACTGGATGCGATACCCGACGAGTGCATTGGGCTATGGTAGCAATATGATCTGACTGGTTTGTTTTGTTTATTGTGCTACAGTCGCTGAATGAAGTTGGGCAATTGCAGGTCACTTCCAGTAAGGTTAATCGCAGAAGGTCACTTGCAAAGGCGAGTTGTCATGAGGTCACATGACCAACAGAGCAAACTCGGCGAACGGCGTCTTGCAGCCAGAAAGGAAAAAAAGAAGCTGGCTCAACTGGGAATATCCGCGACGACTGGTTGGTTTGGCGACTTCCCACACCACATCTGCCCTTGATGCCTGGATTATTGCCGCGGGCACCCACAGTGGGGTTATCGCTCATCCCACCCGACACTATAAACCAGCGCGTTCATGCCCCGATTTGGAGCCAATGTACAAATATTGGCACAGAAATCATCCATCAACGGTGCAGCAGCCTCTACTTCGGGATCGTGCCTAAATATTACATGCAAATACACGCCCTGCGTTTCTGAACGATGAATCTTTTCGTTTGCTAGTCAATGGACTTTTTAGACCTCCGGGCCATCATGTTAATTCAGTTGCGGCGTATACCAATTTCAATTCCAATAGTTCATTCCAATGAAATGTGCAGTCGGGTCGGTGCACTTGCAGTCTGGGGAAACTGCGATGCGGGGTGTGGGGTTGTGGGGTGCTGAGCGTGAGGCTCTGCGTTGCCGTGACAACAAATTCAACGTCAAGTGTTGATGGGTCTGGTAGCGAAACATGAAATAGACTGGTAATTTGGAGCTGTCAACTAGACAATAGTCATATAATTAAACTTCGCTTTTGTGGCTTTTTATTTACTTCTGGTTCGAGGGCAAACAGGTTATTGCGAGCGTTTTGTGTGTGTTTTTGGCGGGCGAAAACAATGCCAAGACTTGCCCCTGAATTCCGCATGTTGGAATGAAGGCGATGAGATTTCGATTGCGGTACAACAAACGGGTAAAATTTGGGTGTGGGTGTTGATGTTTGGTTTATTTAATGGTTTTGCTTGTTCCTTTGCCAGTGAATAATTAGGAATATGAAGTTTTACTTGATTGTTGTGGTCTTGTGTTGCGGAATTATAATTTGATGTTCTTCGATATCATTTAATAAACTTCTAATACCTCACACAACACTCCGTGGTATAATATTATCGACAACATCTCACTATTGCATCCGTACATTCCATAGAAATATTATTTGATCTTCTCTGCGGCTTCTCGGGATTAACACTAATTAATATAGGGTAAAGCCCCCCGAGGGATGCAAGCAATGTTGCTGTTGTCCTCCTCCGAGTTGGTAAATTAGGCGAGAATAACACATTTAAGCAAGGTCAACAGTCACAAGTACGGTTCTGGAACGAAGAGATAGGATTGATGGTCATCTACTGTTGGCTCTATTTGTTGGCAGTCTGACGTGTGTCCTCACGTCACACTGCAAACTGGCTGACACGGCCTGCAAACTATCTGACACTCGCTTTTCGCAAACGAATGTAGACGATTGAGTCAGATACCCGCAAATGGACAACACAGCGGGAACATGAAAGTCACGGTAAAACGGCAAGCAGAGAGGACAATAAAGATATAAGCCAGCAAGTCATGCAAGGTAATTGCTTTGGTAGTTCTCCGTCTCGTTGTAAATACTCTATCATAAACTTGATTATAAACTATTATAAACACCCTTTAACCGTCCATTTTCCAGCGGAAAAGTCAACCCCAAGACCTGGTTTGACAACCCTAAGTGTGGTTCTCTCACTGGGGAGTCACGCGAGACAAAGGCAGGAGATGAAGTCAACTCTTTGGAGAAACCAGGCCGGTAGTTCGCCGGTTGCTGGTCACATTGTCTTTGTGATTTTTGCGTTTCTTGTCACGTTATCTTTGCGGTGTTTCTCGTGTTGTTTAGGGCGTTGTCCATGGAGTTGTCTTCGCGTGGTCTGTCGCGTTGCCATCGCATTGTCCGCCGCGTCGCCGTCGCGCTCTGCTCTGTTGCTGGGTGGGTGGGCAAGAAGAGTGAGTCCTCTTTGGCATCTGGGAGGGGGGAAGGCATGCGATTTTATGAGTTGGATTTCAAGGATTTGGCGGAAGGTCTGTGTTGGTCCCACCGGCCATGTGGGAGGAGTACTACCCGCCTGCCCTCCTGCCCTCCCCATCACCGACCTCCCCGCCGCCAACACCGAGCCCTAACTGCCCTACCCTAACTGCCTCGCTGCCTTGATCTTCCCGGTCTGCCCTGTGCGCAGCCCCACCGCGGGGGAGAGTATAGATAGTATAGATTTGATAATCTTCTGCCCCTCCAAACGATCCTCTCTTCTCTTCTTCCACACCACAGAAAGCCTTTCGTCTTCGGTTCTCGCTCGCCCGCCGCCCGCATTTTTCGCGTTTTTAGCTGTTCTCTGCTCTCGGCTCGCCCGTTTTCCTCTCTCGGCCCTCGGCCTTCTTTGTTCTCGGCTCGCGCATCTCTTTTCCCTCGGCTCCAGCCTTTCTTTTTTCTCGATTCGCGTCAGTTTTCAAACTGACAATCGACAACGACCGCCCCCCGGCGAAGAACAAGACGATTTTTTTCGCTTGTTATTTTCAAGAGTCAAGATGCTCACGACAGTGTCTTGCATGACCATTCTGGTCATTTCCCTCCTTGCCGTCTTGGAAGCCAAGACTGGGATGGACGTGTGTTTGGAGATTGGCGACTTCCT
Organism: Dichotomopilus funicola; assembly: GCF_033296635.1. Classification (NCBI taxonomy): domain Eukaryota; kingdom Fungi; phylum Ascomycota; class Sordariomycetes; order Sordariales; family Chaetomiaceae; genus Dichotomopilus; species Dichotomopilus funicola. Next base: position 183,493 of record NW_026944073.1, on the reverse strand, counting down.
TGCAGAGGAGCGCGAGTTTGCGGATTGGGTCCGCGTGTTTCTCTTCCGTGAGTTTTCTGTCTATTTCTTTTGTTTGACTCTCTCTATTTCTCTCTATTTTCTGTTGTGTATTATCATGTCCAGTCATGTTCAATTCTGTCATCATCGCGACATTTGTTTATCCCTCCTTCTTCAATTCGAAACTTGAGAAAGAAACTAAACTGACACACCTAAACTAGTGTACCTTGCAGGAAGAGCGCTAATCTTCTTGGGCTCGTGGTTTCGAGCAAGCCTCCCCGTGGCCGCCACCCGGGTCCATCGGGCCTGGATGTGTCTTTTTGCCGGTGCCGTATCTCGTGGCCTCGCGGCTCGTGACGCGGTCATCAACGCCTCCCGGTCTCGTCTCGCGGCGATCCGGTCTTCTTCCCCTGTCGCTGGTGCCCTCATCTGGGTGCTCTGCTGCTTCGTCTCCCTTTCGTGCCTGCCTCTTGTCTGGGCCGTGGCTCGTGTCTCCGCCTCGCGGTGGTGCACGCTGTCGCCTGCCTGGCTGGAGGACTTCGTGGACTCTGTCCTCGTCGACGAGGCGCGTCGGGAAGAGCGGCGCCGGGTCCTTGCGGCCTGGGAGCGACAGCACGGCGGGCAAGTTGATAGGCTGCGCCGGCTGAACCTGGAAGCCGAGCGCCTGGCTCAAAAGGCAGCGAAGGTCTGGCGTGACGCGGTGTCGCACTATTTTAGCTGCGAACCCGTGACGTTGGGTCCCTTCACTCCGGTTGAGCACTTGCGCCCGGTTGGTTTTGCTGGTGTGGTTCCGGTCACGGTGCCTGACACCACCACTCCGTTTGTTGTTTCGTCTTCTGTTTCCGGTCGTTTGGGTGGCGCTTGGTGGTCCCGCCTTCTCCGTCTCCAGGATGAAGGAGTTCTCCGGGTCGACGCCGTCATCGCTCGCGTTTCCGCGGCGGTGGCGGCGAACCAGACGGGCATTGACCGTCTGGAGCGCGATATCGCGTCTCGGCTGCGGGAGATCACGGCCATTGACTCCGAGGTCAATGATCGTTGGGTCGTCTTGCACGCAGCTCGCGTGCAAGAGGCACGGCGTCGGAAAACCACCGGCGCTCGTGGCTACCAGCAGGCAGTCATGGAGCCCGTCATGCTCCTTGGTTCCCCCGTTCGGCTGTTCCGACGCGGCGAAGCTCCGGCGACGTCGTCGACAACATCAACAACAGCAGCAACGGCAACAGCAACAACAACAACAAACAACCCCTCCGTCCTCCCAGAATCTTCGTCTTCCCTCGCCTTGGTCCTTTCCCCCACCTCAGCTCTCTCGGTTGCCGCCGACCCCCCGGCAACCTCTACCAACGCTCTGTCGACAACAAGCTCGACATCCCCATTTTCCCCTCTACCAGCCCCTGTTCTCCCCCTCTCTCCCCCCGCGACCTCTCTTATCCCCCTCTCGTCTGCCCTGTCCGTGTCCTCCTCCTCCGCCCAGCACACCAACCCCGCCGTCCAGCAAGAGGACCCCTCTGTTGTCTCTTCCGCTGTTGTCGTCTAGAAGGCGCAGCAGTCCGGTGAGGAACAGCAAGGCCAAGAGCTGGCGGTTGTGGAGCGCTGGGTGGAAGAGGACGGCCTGGGAGCCCGCACCCTGCCGTTGACCTTCCCGGCCTCTTCAATTTTGCGGAGGACCCCCGAGGAATCGGCTCGGCTCGCCCGGCAGCGGGAGATTGAGGCGCGGGAGCGCTACCAGATGTGGCGGGCGGCGCGACGCGAACGCAACCGTGAGTTGCGGGCTGCGTACCGCCGGGATAATCTGGCGCCTGTTTCTGCTTCGGCGGTTTCTGGTTCGGGTTCTCTGGCTTCGGCCCCTGCTGTTTCGTCTGCTGTGGTGTCTTCTTCTTCGTCGCCCGCACCCCGGGCGGATCTCGCCAACGTCTCGTCGACCAAGTCGACCAAGACCACCACGACCACCACCACGACAACGATCACCACCACCGCCGCCAAAGCCGAGGCTCGCGCCGAAGCTGAGGCTCAGTACCAAGAAGCCATCGCCAGACGACACTCTGCCGAGGCCGCGCTGGAATCTGCTCGTGCAGAGGAAAGCCGGTTGATGGCTTTGTTGTCGGTTGCGCGTGACAATGTGGCCGCCTGCGAGGTTGCTGCCGAGTCGGCTCGTGCCGAGGAGGCGCTTCTTTTCGCTGGCTCTTCTGCCCCTTCTTCTTTCTCTGGTGTTTTCTCTGGTCTCCCTCGCGACGAAGAGGAGGAGAGTGCGCAGTCGGGTTTCAGCTCCGACGTTTCTACCTACAACCTTTCCCTCCCTTCGTCTCCGTTTGTCTCGTCCCCCGCGTCGATCGCTTCTTTCGTCAACAGCGACTGTGTTGTTGACAGTATCTCTTCTTCCGAGGACCCCGTTTTTATGGGCGAGGCTGAGGAGGCTGTCGCTATGCAACACGACAGCCTAGACAATGAAGACCACGACGACGCCGTGGGCCCTAACGACGGTGACAATAACAACAACGACGACGAAGGCGACAACATCGCAGCCCTCGAGGCCATTCCCGCGATTGTTCGTCCCGTGGCTCCTGAACCACAGGAGACCACCGCGATTTCCGAAAGTCTCGGTGACACGTTGCCTGCCGCCGCCTCTGTCGCTTCTCTCCCGTGGCCCGAGTCCGAGGACGAAGGTCTTTTGGTTGAGGAGCAGGAGGCACAGGAAAATGTGCCCGAGCGGCCCACCCCGCCGCACACTGCCGACAAGGTCGACCGTCCAACAGGAGATGGTCTGAACCGCGATGGGGAGCAGTGTGTTGCGGCTCGCGGTGCGGTGACGCTGGTGGTGGTTAGCCCAAGCCACCAAGCCGAAGAACTGGTGAAGGCGAAGGAGCAGGAGGTTCCCTTCTCTACGGAGTTGGGCCCTAACAGCCAGACTGCGCCGGCTGCTGAGGAACCGGAGAAGGCCCAGCAGCAACAACAAAGTCTCGACGTCCTGGACCGCGACGAAGATAGTGATGTCGCCATGGAGGACTCAAAGTTGGAAGAGTCTAATTCTGACTCGGAGACGGCGTCCCTCTTTGGGGGCGACTTTTACGATGATGATGATGAGGATGATGACGACAACGACGAGGACGACAATGGCGACTCGTACATGTCCGGTATGGGTGCTGTGGGCGTCGAGCGGTCTCGGCCCCGTGGGTATGTGGTCTCTGCTGGGGAGCAGGTTGACACGGCCATGGGCGAGGCGTCGGAGGAGATGGAGGTGGACGTCCTTCCCCATGTGGAGGACGTGGACATGATGGAAATGGGCCCTACCAAGAGGGCAGATGAGAACATGGAGATGGAGCTGGATGTGCAACTGTTCAGCATGCCAGACGAGGAACTGGAGAAGGCGCTCTGGGACCAAATGGCCCAGCTGTCGACTGAAGAACCGGAGAACTCTGGCGTGTTGTTGTCTCGTCCTGCTCTGTCTTCCTCTGCCCTTCTCCCCGTTTCCGTCCCCTCTTTTGAGGCCCCTCTTTCTTCTTTCCCGGGTGAGTTTCGCGGTTTCGGCGCTGGTTTTGGTGGTTTCCGTTCTGGGGTTTCTTCTCGTTCTGCTTCTCCCGCTCCCGCGGCCAGCCAGGTCGTGGTGATGGACCAGTTCGAGCCCGAGCACCAGCACCAGTCACAGTCCCAACAGGAGGACTATGACCTATACCAATTCCAGCAGGATGCTGAGGCCGGCGACCTCTTGCCCGCACCCCGGGGCGTTTATCCTGTTGGAGAGCAGGCTCTGGACGTCCGCCAGGAGGTGTTTGCTGCTGCCGGGGAGGACTACGAGGCTGAGTCCGAGTGCCAAGATGCGGTGTTCCCCTCTGTGGAAGCACCCGAGGACAAGGACGCCGAGTTCGACCCGGCGGCGGTGTATGGCGGTGAGTTCGGGCGCGAACCCGAGGAGGATGCTTTTGCGGCGGAGGAGGATTTCCCGGAGGAGGAGGGCGACAATCTGGTGGGCGCCGGTGGTGATGTTGACGAAGAAGTCGACGGGGAAGTTGAGGGCCACGACTTTGGGTTTCGTTGTGATCCCGAGGTCGCCCGCCTGATCGACGCTGGGGAGTATGTGGCGGCTTATCGCCTACATTTCCCCGGCTGCGAGATTCCGGGCTACTTGTACCCGGCGGCAACTTCCTCCAACGACGACGACTCGGTCATCGACGCTCCTGGTTTTGGCCAGGACAACGACGACGACATCACCACCACCACCACTCCCAACCACCCCCCGCGCTCCTCCACCACCTTCGCTGCGGCACCCATCCCGGCCGCAACAAACCCCCCGACCACCGCCCACGACGAGGCTTCCCTGGTGCCGCTCTCCCAAGACGGCAACCCATGGGACCCTCTCTACTCCCTGGAGGATGAACCTCCCCAACAGGGGTCTCGGTCTCTGCCTGTGTCTTCTTCTTCGGCACAGCATCAATCAACAACAGAGATCGAGACTGAACTCGACTCCGACGACGAGCGCGCCGCGAGGCTGATGCAGTCGCTTGAGTTCACAGACATGGACAACACCAACGGCCTCGACATGACAATGACAGGCACCCACCACGCCATTTCTGATTCCGAGTCCGACTCCGACTCTGCTTTGGCGGACGAGGACGGAGAGGAGGAAGAAGAAATGGCGATGGACTTTGGGTTCGAGGACCGGTCCGACCTGGACGGGGAGTTCTCCGACGCGGAGTTCTCCGACGACCACGACCACGACCACGACCACGACCACGATTCTCTGGCGGGAGATTTCGGTTTCGCTGGTTCGGCGCCGCCGTCGCCGTCGCTATCGTCGACAAGGAGGTCCAACGTGGCCTGGGGGCAGCAGGGGCGCTCTCAGGTCCGCGGAGGGCCTTACACCACTGCTCGTTTTTCTGCACTTGTTGCAGCTTCCCCTTCGCTTTTCCCTTCGGCGTCAACCGCGCCCAATGCCGCTGCTGCTCCGCCCGTATTATTTGGTGCGCGCAACAGCGGTGACAACACGCGGCCATCGCGTCTAGCCTTTGACATGGGCTCAGACTTTCCCACGATGCCGCGGGGACGGTTGACACTCGCCGACCCCTCTCCCCCTGCTTTTGTGCGTCAAACCACAGACAGCAGTGCAGCACAGTCTGTTCCGCGGTCCGACGATAGTGACGACGTCAGCGACGAAGACTACTCCTCCTCGCAGGAGGAGTCGGAGAGGGAGACGGAATCCGACAAGGCCGAACGGTTGCGTCACACGATGGCTATGATGATGGGCACTGCCGAGGAGGCTCGGCATGCTTTTGAATCGCGTGTCATCGAAGACAATACTGCTGAGGTCGAGGATGACGAAGAGGAAGAGGAAGACGAGCAGTGGGAGGACGTGGAGGAGGATGAGGATGAGGAAATGGAGGAAGAAGGCATTCCCGAGAATGTCCAACAAGAGGATGTTCCCGAGAATGCGGAAGACGACAACGAGGAAGAGGCCAAGGACAAGGATTCGGAGTCGGAATCAGAGTCGGAGTCGACCAAGCAGCGTCAAACCTGCAGACCAACCAAGCGTCGTCGCGATGACCTCAGCGACGACGACGACGACGACGACGACGACGACGACGACGACGACGACGACGACGACGATGACATGGCCGGGATTGGTGGCCCACGCCCCATTGCCCGGCCCATCGCTCGCTTCGCCCGATCCGAGCCTCGCTCTTCCGCCGAGAATGGCCAAGGCAGCCAAGATCACTCTGGTGATGCCAACAAGGACGGCAACGACGACAAGCCCACCAACGACCCGACCGCCCTCCACATGTTCGACCCGTCCATGCCCCCCGCCATTGCCCTGCGCGCCCAACGACCGCAGGGCACCGTCTTCCCCGAGGAAAAGAGAACCAGCGGCGTCCTGTCGACCCTGTCCGCTGCCGACCGTCGTGCGCTCCGGCGCGCCACTGCCTATGTGCGTGGTGAGACTTTCGGGTCTGACGATGACCGGTCCAGCAACAAAGACAGCGACATCAACAGTGACGATGACGAGGATCACGTCTATGGCAGCGATGCCGATGATATGGACGTTGATCGCCAGCCGCCGACCGCGCCCGTCATCAACACCAACACCAACGCGCCCATCAACGCGCCCACGCCCGCTGCGTCTTCTTCTCTCCCTCGGCCTTCTACCTTCCCTCATCCCCTTCCCTCCTCCGTTTTACCCCCTCCCTCCACACCTCAGCCCCAACGCCAACAACAACCCCCACCGAACCAACCGCCCACGAACCAGTCCCAGTCAAACCAACCCTCCAGCCAGGCCACAGCCTTCAAGATCTCCCCGGCGGCAGTGCGCACGCCCAACTCATCGCTGAGTGGGACCATCACCGCGCGCACTGCCGTCCGCAATACACCCTCTGGCCCGTCCCTCGACGAGATCCAGAGGCAGATCGACCAAGAGAAGGAGGCTCGTCGCGTCGCTGCCCTCGCTTGGCCAGACGACGACCACGATGCTGCCGCTTCTGCTTCGCCTGCTGTGATCTCTTCTGCTGGTGTGCCTTCTTCGGGATTCACACCCGCGAGGAATGGTTCTGGTTCTGGTTCAGGTTTGTTCGGTCTTGGTGTTGGTGGTTCAGGTGTTGGAGGTCCCGCTGCTGCCCGCTCACTGCCTAGCTCTGCCGCTGTTTCTGGTCTCCGTCTCTCCGGTCCCGCCCACGGTTTTACTAACTCCCCCGGTCCTGGCTCTACCGCCGCACAAGCTGGTGTCTTCCTCCCGCCCTCGGCCTCGCGGCCAGCGGCATCTCAGGTCGCCCAGCCCGGCCAGTATCCAGCCGGTCAGTTACCGTTGCCGGCTCAGACCGAGTTCCAGACTTTGCTGGTTCAACAACAGCCGCAATCACAACAACAGCAGCAGCAGACGCAACAGCAGCAGCAGACGCAACAGCAGCAGACGCAGCAGCAGCAGCAGAGGGGTCAACGACGAGGTGCAGCACCCTCCCTTTCCCTTCCCGATATTCCCATGCCCACAATTCCCTCATCCACGCCCGCCGCAGCGACAAATCACCCGTCGCCCGCACCCGCCCAGCAACGGCCCCAGCAAGTTCAATCACAACTCCCGCGGCGACCGCCTCCTGGCCCGTCAATCTTCATCCAGAGGAAACCGCGGAGGGGGCCGAAATAAGTTGTGTCGGACAACTTATTCAATTCTTGCTTACAACGGGTTTGGGCAGCGATGACATGGGATGGGATGGGTTTTGGGATCGGTTGGGCTGCTTGCTTACCTTGTCGTTTTTTCTTTTAGGGGAACGAGTTTGTGACGATGACTGACGACGTAGGAGTAGGAGTACGAGTTTTGAGTGTAAGCACGAGCACAAGGACTAAGGACATAAGGACCAAGGACAGATTCAAGGACATAAGGACAGAGGACACAAGGTGGAAGGGAAGGAAGAAAAAGAAGAAGGAAAAGAAGAAAAAAAAGAAGAACGACAAGAAGAACAACGAGAAGATAAACAAGAAGGACCGAAAACGACAAGAGCGATGAGAGGATCCAAAAAACAATACCAAAAACACACCAAAGCGACGAGACGAGAAGAACACATCAAAAAAAGAGAAGAGAAACAAGCCAAAAAAAAAGAGACAAGAGACGAGAGAGACACACACACAAAACACAAAACACAAAACACCAAAGAAACAAGGGAACCCGGAAAACAGACAGCCTCTTCTAAGCAGGGTTAGCGGGTGGGCTCCTCCGTTCGCTCCGGTGTTTTCCTTGTTTTCTCCCTCTCTCTCATCTCTAGTCTCCTCTCTCCTCTCTTCTCAAGATCATCAACATCATCAGATTGATCTTTTCTCATCTCGTCGCTCTTCTCATCGCTCTTCTCATCATCAGCATCATCGCATCATCGGCATCTTTCTCGAGACGAGCCACACCGATACAAGACATAAGCCACAGAGACAGGAGAAACGAGAGAAACACACACCAAAAAACACACACAAAAAAAACACAAAAAAAACAAGGGAACCCGGGTATCAAGCCTCTCTGGGTAGGGTTAGCGGGCGGGCCAGATAGAGTGCTCCGGTGCTTTCCCTTGTTTTCTCTCTCTCTCGTTTCTCCTCTCTCTAATTCTCAAAATATCGGCATCGGTATCGGCATCGGCATCATCAGCATCTTCTTGAGACGAGGCACAGCAGAGACAAGAGACAAGAGAGAAACACACACCAAAAAACACATCAAAAAACATCAAGAAACAAGGGAACCCGGGTCACAATAGCCTCTTCTGGGTAGGGTTAGCGGGCGGGCCAGCTAGAGAGCTCCGGCGTTTCCCTTGTTTCTCTCTCTCTTCTTCTCTTTGCTCTCTGCTTCTCAACGTCGGTATCTTCTTCTTCTTTTCGACATCATGATCCTCAACATCTTCTTGAGACAAGCTACGAAAGAGCGACAAACCACAACAGAGACGGGAGAAACGAGAAACACACACACCAAAAACACATCAAAAAAACATCAAGAAAACAAGGGACCCGGGTATCACACAGCCTCTTCTGGGTAGGGTTAGCGGGCGGGCCAGATAGAGCGCTCCGGTGTTTTCCCTTGTTTTCTCCCTCTCTCGTTTTCTCTCCTGTCTCAACATCATAAGCATCGGCATGGTCGTCTCTCTTCTCCCCTCAAGATCAGGATCATCTTCTTCTTCTCGACATTATGATCATCTTCTCTTCCCAACATGATGATCAGCTTCTTCTCCCTTCCCACCTCAACATCATGATATCCATCACCTTCTCAAGATGATGATCCTCCCAGCATCATCGACATCATCGGCATCATCTTCTCTCTCAGCCGATCTGTCGCCACTCAACATCCAGTCTCTCAACACCCAGTCTCTCGACACCCACCCCTATGCCCCATCCTCACCAGCAGTCCAAACCCGCGAAGAACAAAGATGATCTGAAGCTCGGCCGTGTACGCACAGTCAACTTATTCAGTCGGAGTTCTTTTCGTGACCCTGAATCTGCTGGCCCCGACTCTCCAGGTTTGTTTCACACAGTCACATCAGTTCTAACAGGCCAGGTCAAATCCGAGAAACAGAGATGTCTAGAAACCCGGCCGTGTACGCACAGTCAACTTGTTCATTCGGAGTTTCTCGTGTGATCTGGTCCTGGGAGTTCTGATGTTTTCTGTGTGGGCTATTCTTGGGAGTCTTTTGAGGTTGGGCTTTTTGGTGGGTGTTTTGAGTCTGGTGCTTTCTGAAAGTCTGGCATTTTTGAGGCTGGCTTTCTGGGAGTCCTCTGTCCTCTGTCTTCTGTCCTCTGTTCTTGGTTCTCTTGTCCTCTGTTCTCTGCTCTGCTCTACTCTACTCTACTCTGCTCCAGCTTACTTTACATCTCGTCTCGTCAGGTCAGGTCAGGACTACCGGCTCTTCAGCCTTGTCCAACCACTCGTTCCCTTGCCGCCATTTCCGCCGCCGCTAGCACCGCCGCTGTTCGCCCCAGCTCCACCTCCACCTCCATTCAAGACCCCATACCCCTCATCCACCTCATCGCCCTCAATCGTCTCCCACTCCAACAGAGGCGTCTCGCTCAACAACCGTTTCTTCAACCGGTCCGCGAGTTTCAGAGGTGGCAAGATCGGAAAGCTCCGCACAAAATCAGTCCCTTCGGCACTGCTTAAAAAACTATGCAGTGTTCCGTGCGACCAGCGACCGATCGTGGGTTTGGGTGTGTTTGAAGTCATGGTCCCGCTCTCTTTAGGACTTCCACCACTTGGGGTGAGCGACGCGCGGAAAGTCGGCTCGACAGAGCGCCGGTGCAGTTGGTCGCCGATCAGCAGCCGCCACAGGTTCTGGCCGATGTTGCAGACGTCTTCATACGAGTCTTTGTCGCCTGCACCGGTTCCGGATCCGCCGACTGACACACCTTGCGAGCAGCACGCCCACGCTACGTCGTATGCCAGCAGCGACACCCCCTCTAGAAACAGCTTGTACCCCGCTGGATCCTCCTTCGCCAGCGTGGGCAGCGGTTTGTCCAGAAACAATGGACGAGGTCGTGGGGTGTGTTCGTGTGCTTGTCTACCTGGCTTGTCTGACTTTCTGGTTCTGTCTCGTCCTGTCTCGCCGTCCTCGATAATCGTTGGAATTTGGGAGGCTAGCGAACCTGGGAAAGCTACTTCGCCATGTCGGTATGACCATGTCAAAGAGAAAATGGTCGGCCGTGGGTAGTCGGCATGTGGCGGTGTGATCTCAGCGGGTAGGCGGATGCCTAGATAGCGCGCTGCGAGGCTCAAGAGATGGGCTATGTGGGAGAGTGCGGTTGATATTACTTCGGGCGAGAGGCCTGTTGTCATCGTGGTCAGTCAACAGCACAAGGTCCAAGGTGAAGCAGGGCAAGGCAGCAAAACACAAAAAACACAAAAAAAAAACATCGGAGTAGCGGTGGGCAACAAGCAACACTCACTATTCATGGCATGCAGATCAAAAATCTCCACGCCCCCAATCTCATACCGCTTGCCACCACCACCGCTCCCTCCACCACTGCCTCCCCCAGCTCCCTTGCGCACCTGCCTCAACCCATACAACCTTGCAGCCCCCTCACACAGAAACCCCCTCGTCTCCGCCACGCTATCCGCACACCGATTCCACTTATACCTCAGCCTCTGCAGTCCCATCTCCGCTTCCCCCAACTGTCTTGTCCGGCGCGGCCCGGTCCCAGCCGACACCGAGGCGAGTTCTGTCCTGCGCCGTGCCAGCCGTGCATTCTTCTCTGCGATGGCGGCGCGCGCGCTCTCGACCTCGGCCTGGAGTCTGTCGGCTTGGGAGATGATTTGGGCGGTGCGGTCGCGCGAGGCGGATTCCATGGAGCGGAGGTGGTCGAGACGGGCGCGGGAGGCCATGATTTCTTCTTCTTTGGTCTGTCTGTCTCGCTTCTTCTCAGAAGTGGGAGTGGTGGCGACGGCATCGACCTGGCGCTCGGCGGCCTCGCTCTCCATCAGGGCCTTGACATACTCGATCCTAGCTTCGTAGACGCAGTTGCGGGCGTCGACGGCACAGAGGAAGGGTCGCTTGGAGGCGCTGTGTGGCCGGTGGCAGATGCTGCAGTTCATCTTGGCTTGATGCTCATGCTCTTTCTGGAGATGTTATCTTGGTGAAAGTTATCTTGGAGGTCGTTGGGAAGGCAATGCGGCAGGCACATGACCTTGCGTCAATCTGCAGGCAGCCGTGGCAGGTGGTACACTAGGTGGCAGGTGGCAGGCAAACGCAACACCACACACATCAGGCGGACTTCTCTTCTGGTTCTGGGGCGGAAACAAACCAAACAAAATCGGTTTCCGCCTTAATACAAACTCACAGGACTAGCGGGGAGTCCGGGTGACACACAGACAACTCTCAAAAGTCGACGTCACCTGTTGTAGAGTCTCATTTGTGGAGGTTCAGTTCAGTTCGAAGATAGCACCTGGCGGGCTGTGAGCAACCAGCCGCACGGGTACATCTCCACCTTATTTCTTCTATCATTCACTGAACTGGACCTCTGCGTGGGCACTGAGACTCGGTCCCTGTCCCACCAGTCCACCAAAGCTTGGAGCTCCCCGCTGTCCGCTTGGCGGCACCGACAGCGGGATCTCCACTGCCACATGCAGGCTGTCCGCTAACGCTAACACCCCTGCGACACCACCAAGACTCCATCTCCAGCCGGTCACCCCCACGCGCTCTCATTCGCGCCGCGCTCTGCTCCAAACCGTTGACAACTCATCAACCACACCCTTCCAGAAACTTAAAACTGCGGGCAGAGTCGCAAGGCACACGCCAATCACCAATCAGCCGGTGTAACGAAGGAGAGCCGTCGCGGGGTACCGTCCTTGGGCATCAACCTCGGGCATCTTTCTCAAGGCTGTAGAGGCGGGTCAGCCTTAAACAAAAAACAAATACAAACAAGAACAAATCTGAGTGAGAGCACTTCTGGGGAACAAATAACAAAAGTTTTCCATTTGGGTTCTTTAAAGACTCTGCAGCAACATCTCTGGCGGTCAATTGTGCTGCGAAATTGGTCTTTGCCTTAAACAACGGACACAATCAGGTCCACACATTGGCGGAACACCTCACCTTGAACCTCAATCGGAAGGCGCATCTCACTCTCAAGCACAAAATTTCAAGTCCCAATCGGACTCAATCTCAGAGCAAAAACAAAAGCAACTAAACAAAAACCTCTCAATCGACTCGGAAACAAAACTGTCTGCGGCAACAGATCACCAAAACACACAACCCTCCAAGAACCTTTCAATCGACTCCATGGCTAGCGCATCTCCCCACTCCCAACCTTCCTCCCACTCGCGCGGCCGCAAGTCCAGATCGCCGGCCAAGACACCCGAGTCCCCCGAGTCTCCCATTCTTCCCGCTACCCAGCTAGCCTCCGTCCGAAGAACCACAAGCAGCAGTCCCCAGAAAAGACAACTGCTGCCCGACCCTAAACATCAAAACAATCAAAAAAACACCACCATGACAAACCAGCCCTCTTCATCCTCCCAGCCGGCGCCCGCGCCAAAGGCCCAGCAACAGCAACAACAAACTCAAAAACAACAACCCCAAAACAACGGCAGCGGTACCGGTAACAACGGCCGTCCCCAAGTCAGAACCCCAGAGCCACGCCAGTCCAAGGACCGCATCATCAATGGCCACAGAGGGGACGGCTCCGACCGCTCGCCTAGCACTCCGGGCCACCTGGCGCCCTTCGACTGGGAGGATTTCGAGGCACGATATGAAGAAGCGTTGGCAGATGCTGATCTGCAGGAACAGGAGTTGTTGAAGGAGTTTGAGGATCTTGTCAAGGTGCGTTACTAGTCATCTCACGGTTGTCAAAGGACCTCGCTAACTTGTTTAGTTTTTCAATGTCTGGGCCTCAGCCGCTTCGGTCAACGACACCGAGCGCGGGGTCAAACGTCTCCAAACCAGAGAACGATACGTCAAAATTGCGGAACAGAGCCTGTCGCAGAAAAAGAAGCATCGTAAGACTCTTCTCTTCTCCGGTCTCGTAGTTGGTTGACTAACACATTCAGTCTCCGAGGTTGTCCGCGCTTTTCAAAGTGCCCTGGCGCTCCTGAGCCAAAACTAGCCTCCATCCACGAAAACAATTGGTGGTTTGGACTGGCATTAGTTATTACAATCACTCACACAAAACATCTCGGCTCAGGGCGTCTCGCAATTATTATCACTCGCCGCGGGTCAGCTCACAAGTTGCACAAATTATACAAGTTCTGGTCGGTGGCAGCGGCACAAGCAGCACACATCATCCTGGCAAACTCTCAAGCCGACCGCTGGGCTTAAGGCTTCGGGCAAACTACACAAGAAAACGCCCTTCTCCAATCACAAATAAAAAAAAAAAGCCTCTCGAGCCCAGCGGAGAACAACCAAACAAAATCACCCGCTTGCTGCAAGCCGCCGACCGCCTTCAACTTCTCACCTTCTACCAACTTGTGAGCGACCTGCCGCCCTCTGCGAAAGCGCGCTTCTTTTCTCTCTTCAACGACAGCAAAATCAAATTTCACCAACAAATCAAACAAGAACAGAAATCCCGAAGCAGCCATCATACCTAACCTCCGAACAAAAAAAAAACTCAAACCAACATCACAACGGCTGCTTCGGGAAACGCCAACTCAGATCCATCATCACCATCGGATCTGGCTAGAGCACGTGACCGACGCCAATACAACTCCCCATCAAAACTTCGGCCATCTCTCCACCGAACCCCGGCCCGTCGCGTCACGTCGCTCAGCCAAAATGGCTGGTACATCATTCAGCGTGCCACAAATCAGTCAGGTAAGCTCTGCAGGATTACTCTTTGATGCGGCGTATTTCACTTTTGCAGAGATACTAACGCTCGTTCCCAGGCCGACATGACCACATTTCACGACACACATTTCTCCCAGCTCGCGACAAACAATTTCCAAGCCCACTTCCTCCGCCCCGACCATCCGTCACACGACACCACATACCATGTCACAGAAACTAACACTCACATCACCGACGACGGGGAATACTACGAAGAGGAGGATGATGGGCTCGGCTACTACCCCGACGGCGTCAAACGAACCCTGACAGACGAACAAATCGCCATCTTCCGACACTCCGAACTCGAAGCTCTGCGCCGCACCCGGGAATCTTCCGAGACCAAGAAAAACACTACAAAAAACACGGCTCAGGAAGATGCGGCGCACGAGCACGAGTCGGAGGAGGAAGGCGAAGTCTCGTCACCGACGCCGTCTGCTGCTACCGCCACCACAAAGAAAAACAAAAAGCGGAAGCGCGGCAAGGTCAAAAAGAATAAGGCCAACGCCGGGGAAGAGCCGATCGATCTACGCAAGCGAACGTGGGACGTCGTCGACACCGGTCTGTCGAGTCTAGACTACGGCGAGGAAGAGCAGGAGCCGGTCGCCGCCAGCACAATACAGCGTCGTCGCATTTCCTATGACGACTGAGGACCACCAAAGCACATCCAACCATCCATGCAACTACGCATCTAACAAACATCACATCTCACATATCTGGATGAATGCCTGGTTGGTCCTCCACTAACTCTATGCTTGATTGTCTGGCCTCCGCTCCTCGCTCTCCGAGCCACAAACATAACAAACATCACACACACAACACAAACACACAATGTGTAAGTTTTCTCAGCTACCCCTGCACTTCCACCACATCGCCTTCGCATGATGAGATCTTCGTTATCGTCATCCTTAGCCGGAAATCCAGCCGAGTCTGCCGTGGCTCCTTCTTCTCAGGGAGGTTCGCGCGTCATGCTTCGCTGCTGGAACATGTCGAGTTAATCTTCTCTCTGAAACTGCCTTTGCCTATTATTCTCTGTCTTTTGCATCTTCTCGGCTTTGCCCAGTGACTAACAGGCTTGCTATGTTTAGGTTGTATTTTCCGCAAATTTGTTCCGCAAGAACTCTGATTGGAGACGGTGCCCTGCACAGACTTGATTGATTTGACATGGCCAAAATGGTGGGACGTCATAAATTTACGATGGTGTTGAGAGAGATGAGAGAGACGAGAAAATGAACGGGGAACACGTCATAAACTGACGGTCCCAACATGTTGATGGATCATGATTGATGATTGATGAAGAACGAAGAAGAAACTGTAGCGAAAGAGAGAGAAAGCATGAACCCGGGGATGGACACTGTTTTGTTCTGTACAAGAGGATACCAATCATAAAATGAGGTCCCTTCGTCATAAAATGACGCTTTTACCTTTTACACAGGAAGAAAAAGACTCGGTCGACCCGGCGTGGGCATCGAGAATGGGCAATGTCAGGAAAGAAAAGGGGGAGGACGACAAGTTCATAAATTGACGGTCCTTACCCGCGTCATAAATTGACGCTGTGCCTGGAATGGCCTCGAGATGTAAAAAGGGGATAACAATCATAAAATGAGGTCCTCTCGTCATAAATTGACGCTGATGTTGAGAGATGAGACGAGAAAGAGCTGGTGATGGTTTTTGTAACGAATTTTATGTCTGGGAGCAGGAGTTTAGTGTTTATTTTTTTTTTGGCCGCGCGCGATTTGCGAGTTTGTTGACAGTGTCTGGGTTCATGCTAGGAGTTTAAATTGAAATGGTTATGCGCGCTGACTGACTGACTGGATGTGCTTCTGATCCTCTGCCGTGATGTGACGTGACGTGACGTGACGTGACGTGACTTGATCTGTATGTCTCTCTGGACTTGCCCCAGCGATGGCGATGGCGATGACCTCCATGATGCCACCGCAAGAATCCTTGCGATAGACGATATATACCCTCCGTGATATTCCCCTTACCGACCCAATATACTCCATGGCGATAAATAATTTTTGGGGGGTGCCGTGATATCTGTGTCTCGACTGCCTCAATATTCAGCCATGTCATGGAGGGTATAAGGACACGCCACGGACTATCTCAGTAGCAGATATAACAAGGCTCACGGGCTTGCTTTGCGTTCTGTCTATCTGTGTGTCTTGTCTATGTTACAAGCTCCACTAACTCGCTCGCTCAACACAAGGCTGGCTGGCTGGCTGGTAGCTAAAACGCAGGATCATCAGAATGGCTCTGTCTCAGTGACCTAAAACTTATACACCTGCTCGGGCGTATACCCCAACTCCTTCAACACCCCCTTCAACTCGCCCTGGTCCTTAGGGCTCTTCTTGTTACCGGAAATAGCATCCATCAGCCCCGGCGGCCCACACACAAACACCTTGATATTCTCCTCCTTCGGCTCCGGCAGCACCGTCTTGAGCAGGTCCTTGGTAATAAACCCCTGGCCACCAGTCCACTGCTTGGGTGGGTTGTCCAGCACATAAAACGCGCGGAAGCGGCGCGGGTTCTCGTTCTCCAGCTTGGACAACTCCTTCTTCAGCAGGATATCCTCCTCGGTGACGTTGCCGAACACGAGGGTCACCTTGGTCTTGTCGGCCGGGTTGTTGAAGATGGCGCGCAGCAGCTGGAACATGGGCGTGATGCCCGTGCCGCCGGCCACCAGCGCGATGTGTTCGTGCTTGTTGGCCGTCCACGGGTACTTGGGCAGCGGGCCCTTGACGTCGAGACGCTGGCCGGGGACGAGATCGTGCAGATGCGTGCTCATCGGTCCGTCGGGGTACTTCTTGATCAGCAGGTCTAGGTAGCCCTTGGCGTCTTCGTCGTTGATCGGTGTGTAAGGGCGGATCACGGGCTTTGCGCCTTCGGTCTCGGGCTTGAATTTGGTCAGGATGGCGCTGGCGATGTGCACGCCGGATACCATGTCGTCCTCGGGGAGTTTGAAGCGCAGCCGCTTGGAGTTGTGGTTAATGATTTCGGACTCTTCCAGCTTCAGGCTGACCCAGCCCTGGTCGCCGCCTGTGAGCGCCGCCTTGACGGCCGCAGAGGTGCTGCCGACGGTGGCAGCAGCCTTCTCGGCTGCTGCGCTGGTGGCTTCCTTGACCTTCTCCTCGGCCTTCTTGGCGGCGGCCGCGGGCTTGTCGATGTTGGTGCCGCCGAGGAAGTAGTAGCCTGCGCCGGCGAACACGGCCGCAATCGCGGTGTAGACGAGCGTGTTGTTGCTACCACCACCGCTGCCACCGCTGGGGGCGCCTGGCTTGGGGTCGGCCGAGGTGGGCTCGGTCGCATAACGGCGGACTGGGAACTGCTGTGAGAGTTTGTCAGCAATTGTATTATATCTTTTAACACGAAGTAAACCCCGATTGGAGTAAGAGGGGTAGCCGATTGCGATGTAAACACCGGGCCCCCATATATAAACCCCAGGAAACTAAAAAAGAAACGCAAAAAGACGGAAACCTACCCGCTTCAACGGCGCGGCAGCCCGGAACGCAGTCCGGCTAGCCACAAACAAACTCATGATGCCGACGTGAAAAACGCTGTGCCAGGTGTATGTTTATGTGTATGTGTTCTAACCCGATCCGAGTCCTTTCTCTCTCGTTAGCCACGAAAGAAAGAAAACCAGGAAATGGTAACAACAAAAAAGTAACCGAACGCCGGCAGAACGGGAGAGAAGGGAGATGCGATGGTGCGATTTCCTCGGAGTCGGATTCGGAGGAAGGCACTTCCACCCCAATGGATACCTTGAAAACACCCGACCGACCCAGCCAGGGCAGCCGAGCTCCCGCCCGCTGTTCCCGCTGCTACAGTGCAGTGGGTGTAACAGTAACAGGATGGGGACAGGTACAGTAAGGAGGTGGGGCGGGGAGCTGTTTTTTGGTGGGGGGGGTGGGTTGACCAACCGGGAGGTTCGGGCGGTTTACGTCATTCAGCCCGCTGAAACTGAATGTCCTTACATAGCGGGGTCCAGGGCAGTTCTCTGGGGAATCGAGATTCTCGGTGTTAACCACTGAGGTGTATCTCGATATTAACGCGGGGTGCTTGAGGGGCCAAGGGAATGTGCTTAAGGACCTAGGCCGTTTATAGATTGTTTGGGTTGGGATTATCACGGAAACTTGCTCGTTGAGCAGCATCTTGAAGATTGGATCCGGTCTGTTCTCAATGGTCGTGGATCATGGGAGTTGCACCGGAGTCCGCTGTTCGGTTTGACCCGGAAGTGAAGTCTGGTAACGTCTTAGGTGGAGATGATTCGCCGAGACAAGGACGAAGCCGACCAAGCAACTAACCGACCCGAAAAAGTGAGAATAATCTGGGAGACCTGTAAACACCTCCATCCTGTCCGGCCATAGCCAGCCTCAGCTGAGATAACACCCAGATTCCGTCGCGTCGTACCCCAACAACATAGCTGTCACGACAGAGTCAGCAGCATCGAGTACCACATCCCAGCGGTGCATCGCTCACACCTATGAAATATGTCACGTTGTGCATATCTAATTATCAGGAGAGCAAGCCAACGCTGAGATATATTCCCCCCATCATCATCATCATAAAACATCAGGCCACTTCCAGGAACCAGCACGCGTCGACATTCGTCATCGCCTGGCCCTGTCTCAATATTGGTACATTTAGATATCAATCACCTCTTCCAAATCCAGAGTCAGCCGGTCCCCCAACCCGTGTACCTCCCCAACGGTACGTAGACTCCGCCCAGAAATGCCACGTCCACCCGTGTTCTTGTATTTCGTGTCTTTACCTTCTCTTCCACCGCATCAATCATCAATCCCTTGAAATTCTCAACCCCTTTTCTACCTCACAGACTGTCGTCACCTCGACTCCCTCTTCTTTGGAATCCCACTCCCAGACGCAGGCCTCTCCAACTTCGCATCGGGTAGCGTTTCTAGACCGCTAAGTGACCCCTCTCCCTTCTTCACGCCAGTCGTAGACAAAGTGTCCTGGCTGGCCCGCCTCGATCCAAAGCCTTGGTGGATAGCCAACGTAGGGGTGTTGGCTTGGCTCCCACCGCGCTGGCCATGATAGTGGACTACCTGTGGTGGTGGTTGGCCGGCTTGGGTGCCTAGGAGGTGTTGTGGATAAGGATCGAGATCCTTGCTGGACGTCGAAAAGGTAGAGACAACCGGCTGGTGGTAGCCATTGGTTGCGGTGTTGGCAGTCGACGCCGTGTTGTTCGTCGCGGCTGATGACCCGCTCGCTGTAGTTACGGCAGGCGAGTGGGGGGGCAGCTGCGCAGGAACTGAATGTTCCGCTTGAGTGGGCGTGCCCACGTCGTTGCTGGGACTGGACGGGCTGACTTCGCCCATGTTCAAGTTGCCGGCTAAACTCGTCAAGCCGCCTTCGATATCGCGCAGGAGACGGACATATTCCTCAGGGACAAGCCCGCTCTCTTGAGTCTTGGGGTCCTCCGCCACCAACCAACCTTGACCATACCGATACGACACCCAGATAATCTGGCCCTCCACCAGCGGCAACTCGCTCTCGTTTTCCCGTTCGAAATCAAAGAGTGCCACGGCCTTCCCGTGCATTTCTTCGTCGGGCGAGGTGATCATGAATTGGTAGTCCCGCGAGTACCGTGACTCATCCGTGTTGCGGTAGCCTGGTGAGGAGCACGCGCTGGAATCGTCCGAGCCGAAATCAGCAGCTTCGTTGAATTGGCGTGGTTGCTGGCTAGCTAACTGGTATGCGCTATTCCCATGGCGCGCTTGGTCCGGTGGGTACGTGACATACTCCCCGCCTGGCCCGTTGGCCTCGGTGCCCTGATTTACATAGTACCGCTCGCCGCCATCGTTGCTGGTGCCAACATAGTAACCTCTGTCTCCATCGAAAGTCTGCGGGACGGCTTGGGCGTCACGGCTCGCCCGACTCTTCGTGTACGAGCCGCCTCCCGAGCTTTTGTGCTTCCTGTGTCTCGAGCTGACGACGGGGCTCTGGAGGTCTTCGTCCTCGCTCCAGGGTGGGCCGTCGCCAAATTGAATCGCGGGCAGGTCGGCCGGTCGGTTAGAAAACCCGCTGGGGGCCCACGAGTGGGCGTCCCAGTTTGTCCCAGTGTCCCACGCTGGTATATCGGTCAGTCCGTGCTGCTCGCTGCCTAGAGCAAACATGCCCGATGGCGGACGCGAGGCTTCCGGTGGGGGCCCATAATGCAAAGGATGTGACGCCGCGTAGGCAAAGTCTCGCACGAGTGTGTAAGGTAGGCTTGACGGGTAGATAGGGAAGACGTGTGATGCCGGGCGCGATCTAGTAGGGATGGAGCTCGCCGTCGAGTACTGCGACAAGCGGTTTTTAGAGACGTGCGACATCGGGCGCGAAAGATTGCTCCTGCGAGCTGGTGGCGAGGTGATCAGCGGAGGAAGAGCGGGATGCGCCGAGTTGGGTGCTGGAGATGAGATGGCGGGCGGCGAGGTCGCAGGAGACGAGCCGGGCGACACGACCGCCGTCATGGTTCAGAGTAAGGCGGAAGGGAAGGAAGACGGCGCGGAAGAATCACAATGGGATTCTGGAATTGCGAGTGTGGGGTTTGCGCCTCGCGCTGGCACTAGGCTGCCCAGGTTGTTCGCTCTCGGGAAGTCCGTAGGGCGTTCTTTGGCGGGAACCACCCCCTAGCAACAGCGCCTCGAAGGGGTCCCTGACCACCGCCACCTGCTACCCCGGTGCTCGTCGGCGGCCGAGACAGGGAGTCTCCGAAATGAAAAACTCCAGCGAGCTCTTGTCGTGTGTGCCTGTCGAAAGCACTTGTCCTCAGCGGTTTGCTGCCGTATTCGGGGCTCCGTAATTTGTATGGTGTCTGTATCAAAAGCCGACCCGCTGCGGAGGGACGGGAGAGTGTTTGACAGGCGGGAAACCTGGGGCTGGTCGCTCAGCGCCGCCAGGAAACGTGGAGGAGTGTTTCGTCCGACTGCCCGATTTTGCGCTCAGACAATGCTAGGCCAGGACGGGAAAGGAACGATGGCAGGATGGAAAAGGGAAGGCTCTCCACATTTGTCGTCCCAGGATCGAACGGCGCCTTGCAGTCGGGTTTTTGTATTATTAGAACGGGTGCTGGGCGTTTGGGAAGCGGCAGATCGCGCACGCGGTCCAGTGCATCCGGGCACCAGGAGCGACGAGAAAAATTACTGTGTGGGTGGGAAGGGGAGGTTTAGGTGAAGGAAGGGAAGTTGACGAAAGTTCGATGGCAGATCGAAAAACTGCCCGAGAGGCTCTTGCGAGGTGGAGAAGCACAGCACAGCAAATGGAAGGCGGGCGCTCCGTAGGGCAACGTTAGTACTGTGGGCAGCGAGCAGCGGCTGGCCCGCAGAGGTCGGACCTTCCACCTCTGTAAGCGCGCTGAGCAAAACGGCAAGCCCCCGCCCAGCAACCGCCGAATCTGTGGACAAGCCCTGGTTCTGGCCCTGAGGATTTTGGGTGGCCAACTCTCTTCCACCAGATCGTCTCAGAACCCGTATGGAATCCAGAACTCACGGCCCAAACATAGTTCACAAGTGCTGATGACCAGGAGGCCGGTCTGAGCTGCGGGGACACTTGCAGAATGTCAAAATATGGCAAAGACCAAAGCACTCGACCGCTTCCTCTCTCATGCGGTTCCCGCGCCTTCCCGTGGGACCTAGATGCTGTGTGACCAGAAAAGCACAAGGGATGGCGTAGGCCGCATAGTTCCATACCGCCCTTCCTTGAATCCTGATGCCCAGGCGTCGGGAAGTCTGTGAGGCTCTCAGCGGGAAGGTTATAACGCAATTTGGACCCGCTAGACGAGATATTCCTAAACAAAAGTTGATTTTCGTTCTCTGGAAAATTCCAGGCGACCGAATTGCCCACATCATTGTATTTGACGAAGGGAAGGCCGAGGCTCGAGAAGAGGGGTGAACTGCTGTCCGTCACCAACCAACAACATCAACACCACCAATGACAAGTTACCGAACGCCTATTTTTAGAAAACGGACTGCAAACCTTCAACCTCCACAATGCGTACAACATAGCGATGCAGAGCCCTGAGGCAAACCTCATCAAGATCGCACCGAAGTCTCAGAGAACTCTTCAAGTCGATGAGAGACGATTCCTGTGTTCTCAAACATGCAAGACACTGAGACATGGAGCCTTGCTTGCCACACTCGACTTGTTCAAAGTTTGGCTCATTGATAGAGGGATTCGATATTGAGGCGCAGCTGAATATTAGCATGCATCCAGGGGTTGAACCTGAAACACTTGCCCTCAGTGGGGCAAATGGCGTGCATTGGCACTTTGCGAAGAGTCCCGTGATCTGAGGGCGAGGACTTCGCAGGTGGCACGTGACCTTCTCCTTTACGTCTCATCAACGAGGTTCTTAACATTAGTTTAGAAGGGGCAGCCGAATACTCGTGAGCTTCAACTATTCAAGCTGCCCAGGGCATACAGGACGCGTTGTGCCAACCGCCGTGCAAGTCGTAGTTATCCGAACCCGGCCACAAGTCGAAGCCATTTGTTAGAGTGAGGAGTCCCCGACTCAGTGGCTCATCAGTTTGCATTTGCCTTGAGTTGAGAATTTGCACGCGGACGCGCACAAGGCAAGTCCACCAAGTAACCCTTTTTTTTCATCCCTTCGGCCTCAGCAAGCTCGCTGGTTGGCCGTCGTTTTTCTCTGCATCGACAACCCTCTTCTCGGAACCCCACACTCGCTTCACGGAATCTCCGATCTTGTGTTCTGATTGGCGGCGTGCAGCTGAGCCGGGCGCGACAGCTTTAACCAGTAACCGTTCAGCGAACGGGGTCTTTGGCAGGGGCACGGGCAAGCTTCTTTCGACCTCCAAACTCAAACCCTCCGCTAGCCTCGTCAAAATTTTGCACTGGCGCTCCACACGTGTTCGCGACGTCGATGAGAGCCCAATCGCGATTCGGTAGCTTTCTCAAAGGTAAGAAGCTGAAGGAGCAATGCATTTTGATCTTGTTTGCATGTGATGATCATTTATTGGAGCTGTCTGTAGACCTGCTTTTGCAGGCGTTTGATGACACATTTTTTATTACGCTTTTTATCTGATAGCAAAGGAGTTGGGGAACCGTTCATGGCTGCCATATAATAGTTGCAACTGGCTAACTGTGGCAATAGAGCAACCCTTGCAAGGTTGCGTTGAGTAGGCGCCTTGCGCACCTCTCACCGTGATGGACACCGCCAATGGAGACGCGGGGTCCGCGTCCACGACCCAGAACGGCCAGCGGGAGGACGACTCAAACTTCAAGTTGAGGTTCTGCACAGTATGCGCCAGCAACCAGAACCGGTAAGTCACATCCAACTTGGTACCTGAGCAAGACGGACCTAACAATTACACCTAGCTCCATGGAGGGACATCTCCGCCTCGCCCAAGCCCACTACCCGGTGATATCATTCGGTACAGGGTCCCTCGTTCGTCTACCGGGACCAACGATCACCCAACCCAACGTCTACAAGTTCAACGAGACCTCCTACGACAGCATATACCGCGAGCTGGACGCCAAAGATCCCCGCCTGTACCGGGCGAACGGCCTGCTGAATATGCTTGGCCGGAACCGCGACATCAAATGGGGCCCGGAGCGGTGGCAGGACTGGCAGGTTGGGCTACCGAGGGTCAAGAACGAAACAGATCAAGGCAGGGTCGGCTTGGAGGGCGGCGTGCCGGACATCGTCATCACCTGCGAGGAACGGTGTTGGGACGCCGTGGTGGATGACCTCCTCAACCGTGGCTCCCCGCTCAATCGGTCGGTCCATGTGATCAATATTGATATCAAGGACAACCACCAGGACGCTTCGGTTGGTGGCAGCGCGATTGTCGACCTAGCGGACTCTCTCAATAGAGCCGCGATGGAAGAGCGCGAGAGGGTGGGATCGGCTGTGTTTGACGCTGGAGGCGCTGGTAGCCGCGCGAGCTTTGATGAACGCGTGCCCGAGGTGCTGGGCGAGTGGCAAGAAAGGTGGCCAAACTTGCCCGCTACGTGGACACTGTCCTGGTTTTAAGAGGTTCTCATCATGTTGTTGTTTGCTTTTTGCGTGTCTCTTTCTCTTGCATTGAGGCGTTTCGGGGATTTGGGAGACACATAAGGGATATGGGCTTCTACACAGTAAGGCGTTGGAATTATTAGGCTGCGGAGATACCAGGCACCAGGCCACGAATGTTACCGGTCACTAATGTTACCACTACACAGTACACTACTTATGATAATAAAAGGGGACTCTCTGAACACCATGTTAGAAACCACACTTTGCAAATTGATTTCCGGGGCTTGATGCTTGGCATTGAATTGCATAGTCGACATTTCCGGGAGCTCCGAGACCCTGTTTGCAAGGACTGAAGACGCTTCAACTCGCTTGGTTTGAGCAACAAACCCGAATGACGTGAGAAATGAGATCTCGCAGGGATGTGCCAGCGTCGATTTCCGGGCACGGACAACTCTTTTTTTTCTTTTCAAACTTGACGGCGTTTGCCTTCTTGACTCGCAACGAAACAAACAGCTGACTCGGCTTCGAGAGCTCCCTTCGTTGCCTCCAACCAAGACGAGGACATGGGAGCTTTTCGATTTTACCCGGGGTATCAAACGTCCAAGTCTGGGGGTGAGAATGCGGAGAGGCCCGGGAGTCAATGCAGCAAGTTGTTGCTCTTGACACTTCTTTTTTTTCTGGTTCTGTGTTTGACGGCGGGCAGATCCGAATGCACAATTTCTTCGGGTAGACGGGGACACTGGGCGTCGCACGTGGGGTTCCCGAAACGTGAACATGGGCTTGTTGCAAGGGTAGTGTATCGCCGCCGAGGACTGCGGTAATGAAGCAACGGGCGGGCGTTGGTGAGATTACGCTGTCCGTCTCTCAAACGCTCATGGCGGGAAGAAGCAATTTCGCATACAAAGAGGGCTGCGGGAAACAAAGGTCCAACAAAGAAAGGTTAACGAAGTAGTTACGAAGCACCTTGATGACTTTGATGAGAGATGCCTCGTCGTTCTCGGGAAGTGGTGTAACTCTCGGCTTTGGCCATAGTTAGACGAAGAGGAATCGATCACCTTTGGACGAAAAGTCTAGACCAGCGGACTCAGCTTGACATGCGCCCAACTTCTCAACCCGGTGTGAGGGTCCGAGGGAGAACAACCCGGAGGGAACATCGGCGGCCAGCATCGAAATTCCCACGTCGACTTGCAGGGCCGATCGGCCACAAATCCCCGCTTCGCACCTTCTTGCCGCCCTCTCTCTTTCACCGAACCGTTGCCGTCGCGCGCGACTAACTGGACCAGGGAAATTGCACCCCCGGCTCCTTCCCCAGCAGCGCGCGCAGCACACACCAATCGCTGGGGTCTCACATCAGGGGGCGGCTCTTGGTCGATGAATTGCCCTTTTGTGATTTTTCCTGCTGGCGGGAGGCCCCCAAATCCCACGTCTCGGTGATTCCCAGTGATTCCCACGACCCGCACCCTTAGAGCCCCATCCACTTGGTAATCTGTAATTCTACGCGCAGGCCCAAAAGGACGCGGAGCCGTTTGCCTGCGCTTTCCGCTGACGATCCTCCTCTTTTTTCTCTTCTCAACTCTTCCTTCTTTTCTTGCTGCTCTCAATTCTGTGACCGATGCTTGCTTGCTTCCTTTTCTCTGCTTGACTCGTGCTCGCTTTCCAAGTCTCCATTCTTTTCTCTTCCCGCCACTCCTTTGCAGCTTCGTGGCACCCAAGCCGAGCCTAGGTCGAGACGATAACACAATCCAAGAAGAACGAGATCAGACGACGAGAAAGAAACGGCCTTTTGACGACAGCCAACCTGGGACACCCCGGGCCACGAATCCACGACACAAGACAAGTGCCACGAATAGGCCAGGCCGCCTCACATCGGACCGCTCTCCAACAGTGTTGCATACTGCCAACTCGGAGCGTTCTTTGTTATTAGTTTTACTGTTACTTGGATCTTATTCTTTTTCTCTCCCTCTCATTCTCGCTCCCTGGCTGTTTCCGACTGGTCAGGCCCGCGCCACTTGAGCCTCCTTTTGCACAAGTGCATACCGGCCACTCCTGGCGACCCTTGGTTGGCCAGACTAGAAGGCGTTTCATGCTGTGACAGGCATTCGACGACTGCGTCTGCGTTTCTCTCTCCGCCCTTAACGACGTAACGTGCGGTGTCTTTGCGACTCGCACTTCGCATTTCGCATTCTCGCTGCGCGCGCGTTTCTGACGGCGCCTAAGCGACGCTAATTTCTCCAACTTTTGGCGTTACGCAGCGGTGCGCCTAGCGCCTGGTTGAGACGCCCAGCGTTCCCCGACAAGCCACACGAAAGACCATGAATGGACCCGATACTCCTTCGTCCCCCATTTCAGTAGGAGCTAGCGAATGGTCTTATCCCGCGGCCGATAGCAGGCCCCAATACCCGAATAATAATAATAATCAAGGTCAACTCAACACACCACCCGACTCCGCCGGCCCAGTGACGCCGATGAACAACAATTTCCCACCGGGGCCGCGGAGCGTCGGCGGCCCCTCGCCACCACCCTCCGTCGGCCGATCCAGCGCCGGCACCAACATCTATGCGCGGAGCGAAAGTGGCCGGAGCCAGAGCCAGAGCCAGTCGGAGAACGCAGAGTTTGTGCTGTCGGAGCACTATGTCTCTCTCAAGCGCTTTCTCTCCGCCACCTCGCGCGACGGCAATCCGCGACCGCAGCCGAACAAGGCCCGCGACAAGCTCCAACGCCTCACGAGCGTCCAGTTTCTCGAGCTCAGCACCGATGTTTACGACGAACTGAGGCGGCGCGAAGCCGCCAGCCGGCGACCCCCAAATGCTCCGCCCGGCGTTGGGGCCCCAGCGTACCTGTTGCCTGAGAACACTTTCCACCCCAAACGGAACCAGGCCCGCCAAAAGCTCTCATCGCTCGGGTCCGCGCGGTTTCGGGATCTGGCGATGGATATTTTCTGCGAGTTAGAGCGGAGGTTTCCGCGCTTTATGGGCAATGACGTCCCACGCGTCGGTAGCCCGATGTCGGCTCGCGGAGGGCCACCAAGTCGATCGGGGACTCCGGTGAACGGGATGAACGGGTACCCTCCACGGGGCCAGAGCCGCAGGCGTCCTTCCGAGGCGAGCTCTGTCCGGAGCGGGCGCGGGCTGCCCCCCGGCCCGATGCAAGGGTTCCCCATGCCGCCGTCCCCAAGTCTTGCGAATGGCGAGTACGGGCGCCCAATGCCGAAACAGTTCCAGAGCAACACCATTGTGCCAAACAAGAGTACGATGGTGGAGGAGGATGACGATGCTATCAGCCCCACGAGTCCGGATCCTAACGGCGGGTATGGTATGCAGAGGAGTTTAGATGAGCGGGTTGGGCCATCAGAGGTAGGTTTCCTTCTTTTCTTTTCCCTAGGAGTAATGATGCTCCGCAAGATGGGCTTTGCTGACTCTAAACTACGTAGTCCGATAAGCGGGCCATTGAAGAGTATGAGGTGCAGGTCAAGGATCTGCAGGAG
The DNA here is from genome assembly GCF_033296635.1 of Dichotomopilus funicola. Classification (NCBI taxonomy): domain Eukaryota; kingdom Fungi; phylum Ascomycota; class Sordariomycetes; order Sordariales; family Chaetomiaceae; genus Dichotomopilus; species Dichotomopilus funicola. The sequence goes on along the minus strand of NW_026944073.1, from coordinate 156,297 downwards.
AAGCTGGCGTCCACAGAGGAGAGCTTGAAAAAGAAGGAAGAGGAGCTGGAGGACGAACGGTCTCGGGCCGCGGCGGCGGAATCAGCAAAGGAAGAGTGGGAGGACGCGCGCGCGAGTCTTGAAAACAAGCTGGCTGAAGCCCAAGAATTGAACGACTCCTTACAACGGGAAATTGAAAGGGTCCGGGGAGAACACCTTAACGAAACGAGAGAGCTCAGGAATGAGATTGAGCAGGTCCAAAGCAACGGTCTGGGCAATGCGGATCCCGAGCTGGAGCGAGAGAACAAGGCGCTACGCACGGCGTTGGAAGAGCAGGAACAGGTGACGGAGGAAGTACGGCGAGAGGCGCAGGAGTTTTTGCGGGAGATGAAGTCGATTTCACAGCAAAGCGGCGCAACGTGGGAGAAGCACTCGCAGATGGAGAAGACGATCGAGTCGCTCGAGCATGATGTGCGGGAGTGGCAGAACCGATACGCGCGGGCAAAGACGCAGTTGCGCGACATGCGCGGCTCTTCGGCCGGGCTCACCATCGACCAGGACGCATCGAAGCCGCTGCGCGAGAAGGGCTTCGTGGAGGACAACGGGTTGGTTAAGGACATCCACGTCACCAAGTTCCAGCTGGCCATCGACGAGCTTCTCCGGCGGGCCCGCGACGACCACCCGGACCGCGTGACGGACGCCATGAAGTCGGTTGTCGTCAGCGTCCGGCGGATCACCAAGGACCTCGACGGGGCTGGGCAAGGGCAGAACGGCGAGACCGCTGTGCAGTTCCAGAAACCCAAGTCGCGGGTCTCGTCGACTGCCAACGCGCTGATCACGGCGTCCAAGAACTTTGCGAGCTCCGCGGGCATCTCCCCGGTGTCTGTTCTCGACGCTGCGGCTTCCCACTTGGTTGCTGCGGTGGTCGAGCTGCTGCGCGCTGCCAAGATCCGCACTACGCCAGAGGACGAACTGGAAGAAGAGGACGAGGGCACGATAACCCCCGTCGATTCCTCGGGCTTCTTCTCCCCGCAGAGCAACGGCCAGAGCCAGATCTCCAGCATCGCGTCTATCCAGGAGGCGCTCCCACCACCCCCGCCGTTTCAGGGGCTAGGTCCCCGGAGCCATGTGAGCGTCGATTCCTCGTCCTACAGCCCCGTCAGCTCCCCGCGCGAGTCATTCGCCAAGGGCGCGCTGGCCCGCAACGGGCCGATCGCGGAAGGCAATGGCGGGTATGGAGGGTTGGATAAAGCCCTACCCATCGCCCCCAATGGCAACCTCAACGGCGGCGGCAACCCTTATGCCAACAACAACCGACGCACAGAAGACCTCAAACTTTACCTCGAAGACCAAACCGCCGTACTCGTGCAAACCATCCAAGCCCTCGTCCAACTCGTCCGCGACGACCCAGCCATCGGCCGCGTGACCGAGGAAATCAACGTCATCACCGAAGTAGTCGGGCAAGTCGCCGACGAGACGAAAGCCGCGGCCCCCGGCGGTAGTGGGGCCGCCATGGTGCAGCGGTTGGAGACGTGTCGGGAGCGGTTGATGGAGGCTGGGCACAGAGGCGTGGATATTGCTGCGACGGCTGGTAGCGGGGATGATAGGGAGTGGCGGATGTGGACGCAGACGTTGCCGCCGATTGCGTTTGAGATTGCCAGGGAGACGAAGGAGTTGGTGCAGAGGGTTGATCAGTTGGTGTTGGATGGTTGAGATCCTTTATCCTTTAACGGGAACTTGGAGGGTTGATTTGGGGGTTACAGGAGTCTTTGGGGAGTTGATTTTGGTGTTTTCGGGGGGCGCGAGCAGCATAGGGGATTTTGGACTGCATAGGGGGACTTGGAGAAGTGAGAGAGAAAGATACAAGTGGTTCATGTTTCCTCTTTTTTCGCATTCTTGGGCTTTGCTCTGATACCCATCATGGCCGCTGGTTTCTGCTTTTCTCTTCGCTTTTTACTTCGCTTCGATTTTTGATTCGATTCTTTATCTGATTAATTTTGACGTGGATCTTTCGTTTGTGGTGTTGAGTCAGTTGTGCTTTGCCTATCTTCCTTCATGTTTTCGACCTTCTCATTTTCTCGACTCGACACCTTTTCTCTTCATGCCTTATCGACAGGCATCTTCCATAGTCGAGTTTATATTACGTTTGCACGATCTGAAGCACTTGGGACGGGTAGGCTGTATATACAAGGAAATGGTGGTGTTTGTGGGAAAGAGAGGTACAGATTAGGAGGATGGGGGATGTTTTGGGTTTGGTCTGTATTTATTTGACTGATGGGTGGGTGGGTGTAGATGAAAATAAGCTATTGTGTTTTACTTGGTTGTCTTGTTTGGCTAATATTGTTCCACTTTGTGAGATGTTATCTGGGTTGTTTGTTGACTGCCTACGATGTGAGTATTTGGGGTCGAATTACATGAGTTGAGCCTCGTCCCCTCGAGATGCAGCGGCTTCAGCGGCCCGCTTCAACTCCGACCCATTGAGGACGAACCCCGGGATTAACTCTGGGATTAACTCTGCGGTACTGTGTATGCCTCGGCTCGGTTCATCACCCCCCCACGCAGAGATGTTCCACGTTCAGCCGCACTACATGGTGATAACTTGCATAGTAGGTCTGTGTACGGCACAGACAGTGATAGCGTACGAATACACCTCGGCTGGGGTCGCAACCGGCAGAAACAGTCAGGGGGTAACCAATGAGCAAGGGGTTTGCCGCGGGATCCTACGATATGAACGTACGCGTAATCAGGCGCCGAATGATGAGTGAAGTCAGGAATTTTAATGTGTACGTACGTATTGTTTATGGGATAGGCAGGCGAGCAAGGCAAGGCAAGGCAGTAGTGTAGGGCAGTGCAAACACTCGGAGACTCAATAACGTTAACAGAGAGCGGGCAACACAGGGGGGACGATTTGGACGAATCACAACTTGGGGGCACGAAACTGAGCTGAAAAGCGTCCATATACATACCGTAGTACACACCACACTCCTAGCTATGTATCCTTGTCACCTCAGTCAACCTTGGGGGCGGGAGGGTTTGCAGCTGCATACACCCGGTAGGAAGTCTGACGCGTATTGTGGATCTTGTCTAGTTCTGTCGGATGTTAGCGGTGCAGATGCGCGAGCCTGAATGTGATGGGAATCGCAGAACGTTACCGTTACTTCCATCGTCAGTAGGCGCGGGTTATTTTTATATGCATTACATGAGACATTGGGATTTGTAGTGTCCTTCGTGTACATAGTGGTTCGTGGAGCGATCGACCCCTGGGTATTTTGACCAGTTATGTCCCCCATCTATGAGAGTACCCCTCCTGATGCCAGCCGTGTACGCCGGGAAGATACATACTAACACGTCATGCCCAATTGAGTTGAAGAGCACAAGTGTCTGGGGGAGGCTGAGGTATAGGCCGAGGCATAAGGTAAGCTTGGAATTGTGCATTTATTCGAGTAACTCCAGCGAGCACAGCCGTTTATCCTTCTCTCTGGCCTCTTCACCTTGTTGTTTTCCCGGGGCAAAGCGTGGGACATGCTGTTGCTGTGACCGTTTGTTGTTTTTGTTGTTTTTGTTCCTCTCACTTGCTCTTTTCTCCATATACCCATACATGCTTTTCTTAATTTTCGAAGCGTAATCAACGAGCCACAATGTACACCACAATGTATACCAAGAATGCTCGGTGCCCAACTCCCGGCCGGGAGCACATTCCCGTTTACCCCAAGGGTTTTATTGCCATTCGGGTCGCGCAGCTCGTCGTGGCGCTCACCATCATAGGCTTGGCGGCGTATGGTAGGTGTTCTGTTGTTGTTATTGGGGACTAAGGAGACAAAACATGTCCGCTAATTATTGGTTCAGGCATCTCCAGCATCCCCATGGACGGCAGCTGCTTCGTCTTATCTGTGGTAAGTTCTGACCAACCTTTCTCCCTATTGGCGAAACATGAGAACATGAGAGTTTACACCACAAGCTAGGGTATCATGACGATGCTCACCTCCATCTACCACTTCGTCGCTGAGACCGACATGCCGCTCGCCTACAACTACTGGGTCATTATGGGGCTTGACATCATCTATGTGGCCCTATGGTTCATCGCCTCTAGCTTGCTCGTCGCCCGCGTCGGGCCGGCGGGCTACTACTGTACGTCCACGTTCACGTGCTCGGCCCACCTGACGGCGGACACATTCTTCTGGAAGCAGACGCAGCAGGCCGCGGCAGGGCTGAGTGCTACAGAATTGTACGTCTCTCTCTCTCTCTCTCTCTCTCTCTCTCTATCTTGTCTTTTTCGCTTTGAAGAAGAGAGACAAGATAAAACTTGACTGACAGTGGTCTCTGTCCAGCGCCCTTTACATCATCTCCCTCGCGGTCCACCGTGTCTACGTGCAACGCCACCGCGCAGCCGGCTTCCAGTGCACCCCCGTCGCACGTCTCTTGCCCAAACACATGGCCGATGCCAACCAAAAGCCCGAGGCACCCTATGGCTACCCATACGCGCAGTCCTATCCCCAACTGTCCCATCCCCAGCTGTCCTATCCCCAGCTGTCCTATCCCCAGCTGTCCTATCTCCAGCGGCCCTTTCCCCGGCAGCCCATGGCAGCTTACTTCCAAAAACCGCAACCATACCCCCATCCCCATCCTCAACAACAGCAACCATACCTCTACTATCCCATCCCACAGTTGGACGGCGACGCCGTGGTGCCTCAGCAGGGATTCTATGCGCTAGCCCAACAGCAGAGGCAGCAGCAGTTCCCTCAACACCAACACCAACACCAACAGCAACCCTTTCAACAATATCCCCAAGAGCTGCAACACCACCAACCACAATCCACACAGTCAACAACAATATGGGGTCCTGAGTCACCATTGATCCCCCAGTCGGCAGGCACCAACAGTAATTTTGTGCCGTCGAGTCTGTCGTTGAATGGACATGGACAACCGGAACTGGATGGCCAGGGGGGAAAGCTGGATTTGGGACAGCAGCAGCTGCTGCTGCTAGGGAATTCGGAGTGAATACTCAGTGTAGATAAGCGGTACAATTATAAAACAGCCGCCGCACAGCCGGTGCATGAACCGTTCAATTGTAATTATCCAACCTTGATCCCGCAACAATCTATTTAGTTGTTACATGACCCAGATCATATCATACTACCATATTAAACAACACAAGTATTCTCCAAACTAGATCCGAAATGGATAATGCGTCCAAATGCATCCAAAACAAACTCCCCAGCTCTCACAGCCGATGAGCAGCATTCTTCAACCGACTCTCAATAATATCCACCCACCTCTCCGCATTCGTCCAGTCCTCATCCTCAATACTCTCCACCAACCCAGGGAAGACAGCTAAAATATCCCAGTCAGCATTTTCCACAGTTCAAACCCAACCCGGCGCGCTCAAAAAGGGAGATTCAAGAATAAAAAGAAAAAAGGGGAACTCACCACCAGCATACCCCGTCCACCGTCCCGGCGCAAAAACAACGTGCTTAAACCACGACCGCTCATCCAACCCCCACTCAAACAAGAAACTGCGCTCAAAATACTTGTATTTAGTATTCACCTTGCGGAGCTCAAACCCCAGCTTCAGTTTGGCCGGCCACTTCCACCAGGGGATGCCCTCGGTGAGTTTTTGGTAAAGATCATCGGCGCGCTGGTCGAGGCGCACGGCGTGTTTGGTTAGTTTCTCGACGGATTTGTGAAGTCGGGCGAGGGAGGTTTTGAAGCTTTCCGCGGTGGCTGTCTTGGAAATGGTGGTGGTTTTGGCGGAGGAGGTAGAGGAGTTGCGGGTGCAGCCGCGGATTTCGAAGTAGGCGTCGTCATCGAGCAGGGTGAAGGCGTCGATGTCTACTGACGGTGAGAGGGCGCGTTCCAGCTGGTGCTCGACCTGCTTCACGTAACTGTCCAGGGCGTGGGCGTAGTCGGCGGCGCGGAAGGAGATCACCGGCAGGTCGGCTAGCTGAGCGGTGATCAGGCCGAGGACCTGGGCGGCCGCGCGGTGGTAGGTGAAGCCCGGGTCGCCGAAGTTCTCCATCCAGTAGAAGCTGTCGTAATTGCTGTGGTAGTGGTAGACGGGAGAGTCCCAATCGGTGGTGAAGCCAAGATCGAGCGACGGGACGCCGGCGAAATCTTGGAAGGCGGTGAAGTCGCTGCCGCTGCCCATGGTTCGGATCTTTTTGTCCCATAGGTCGTGGACTGTTTGGCCGGGGACGGTCTGGTTGGGGGATAGGACCTTGGCTGTTGCGGCGTGGATGACGTTGTGGAGGAGGGGGGCTGCTGAGGTCCTGAGGAAAGTGCCTCGGACTGCGACGTCGGTGTTCTACTCGACGTCAGTCATAATGTACTAATAGAGGCAGAAAGAAAAAAAAGGAGCACATACAACGTAAGCAACGTTGGCATTATCAAGCCACGGCAAGTACTCTTCCACCCACTCAGTCGACCCAACGAGGCCGTACTCTTCGCCGTCCCAGCTACCAAAGACGATGGTGCGGAGAGGCTTCCAACCCTGTTTGAGGGCCTCGCCGAAGGAGCGAATAATCTCGTTCAGCACGGCAGAGCCGCTGTTGGGGTCCCCAGCCCCGCCAGCCACCCAGGCATCACGGTGGTTGCCGACGACTAGAACGACACGGTCAATACAGAGGCTTCCTCATGTGTACACAAGATGGGTGGTGGCTACTTACTGACAACCTCATCGGCAATCGTCCCGTTAATGACGCCAATGACGTTCCACAGCGGCGTGGTCACATACTCCTGCTCATTGTACAGGTTCACGACCACGTCGTCCGGGGTAGGGCCGATGTTGTAGTGCACGCCCTTGTACCCGAGCCCGGCGTTGCGGGTCCAGTACTTGCCAAATTCCTCGGCCTTGGGGCCGTGACCGTTGAGCGCCTTCAGGATGGGCAGGGCGTCTTGGTAGGAGATGGGGACGGACGGGATGCTGGGGATGGCCGCGTCGACGGGCTCGCGGGGGACGCCGGGTTTGGAGGGGTAGCCGGGGGTGGTCCTGGAAATGTTAGCGAGAAAGCCATGACCAAGGCCGGGAGATATATATATATATATATATGAGACAGCCTTACGGATCGCCCGGCAAAAAGCTGAGGAACTGCGTGCTCCCTCGCTGCACACTGCTAGGCTGACGAGCGGGGCCATCAGGGTAAACCGCATGGCCGTTCTCCTCAGTATTGTCCCCGTCATCGCCCGGGTCGGTGTATAGAATCACGCCGAGCATGCCGAGCTCCTGGGCGCGCTTGACCTTGAGACCGCGAAAGATACCACCGTAACGGGCGATGGCCACCTTGCCCTTGAGAGTAACGTTGGCCTTGACGAGGTCCTCGTAGTCCTGGAACGTGCCGTAGTTGACGTAGACCAGGGGGCCGGTCACGTTTCCGGAGGCTGAGTAGCCGTGGTAGGTGGGCACTCGGTCGGGCAGACTGGTCGAGGGGTCCTCGTCGATGATGTCTTCCTCCAGGGACGCCTCGTACGAGACATTCCAGGTCGAACCACCACGCTCGCCGTCCTGGTCCTTCTTCCCCTTCTTTTCCTTCAGCAGGGCCAGACGGTGGTCGACGTGGTAGTTGATGTAGACGTCATATGGGACAATGTCGGACGGGACACCGAAGGACTCCCACTTGTCCTTGGTCCACTGCGCCTGTGAGAAGTTCTTACCGGCTATGTGCGGCCCGGCGGTGTAGTACCGGCTCCATTCCTCGGCGTGCTCAGCGGTGGGAGTGTCGAGGAGAATTTGTTCGAGCTGCTCATACGAGACTTTCCGGTTGTGGCCCCAGCCGGGCCATGTCCACTCGTCGCCGTCGTCCCCGGGGATGCCATGGTGCGGGTGGTGATGGTGCGTATCCGGGCCGATGGTCACGGACACGGCGATGGCGAGGAAGAACCAGATCAAGACGGAGGCGAAGGCGATAGTGCAGAAGCGGCGCACCACGCCATGCGGGTACCGCTGCCGCGGTTCAGCCACGCGGACCTTGGCGAGGAGCGGCGTGCGCTCCGGCGACATGACTGCAGGTGGTCGGGTTTTTCGCATCGCCTGCGGGGTGTGAGTACACTACGCGGTAAATGCGAGATGAGACAGGAGGTGTAACAATTCGGTGATTCGCCGACGACGAGCGTGGTTGGATGGGCGTCCGCCACTCACGTACGAATACCACGCAGCTCACGGTTAATACAAAGAGCTACCAAGTAGCTGTAAGTACGTACAGCTAACTTGAGCCAGGTACCGAGTTAGAGCAGTCTTCGCGTCAAATGCGATCTTGCTCTATCCAAAAAGCAGGACTGGGCTGCCGGTAGTCGGATTCCCCTCCCGATGCTAATGTGCGAAATCGGTGTTTCGAGACGGCTTGGCAGGAAAGTCCACAGCCAGAACTCCAGAGCTTGAGATGATGTCGTGAAGTGAAAAAGCTCTAGCGGTCACAGGCTCACTCACTCACAGGCGGCTGGGACGCTGACGCCACCGCGGGAGCTTCTGTGGTGACTGATAGTGGAGTATCTGCCGTTTCGGGCCTAGCGTTCCCCAAACCGGAGTGGATGTTCCCCCACATTGAAATCCACGGAAGGGCGCACGTACCACCTGCTCGGCCGGCTTCTTTTCCGGGGTGGCTGGCTTGGCTCGGCGGCACCTGGTTTTCTGCAGCAGCGGGCAGCAGCCGTTCAAATGTCTTGCAGCCTCCAGCCCACCTCTTTCAAAGAAGCCCCCGTCCTGTCAAATGGACCGCGGAAACCGCGCTGTATTCCCCGAGCTACCGGAAACAAAGCGGTTGCGTTATTCTGACAGCGGCCCCCGTGTCAAGTGTAGGTGAGACATGCATGGTCGCGAGCAAGCGAGCCTGGGACCCAGCCCGAGACGAGCCTTGCCAGCCGGCTGGTTTTTCCTATCGCTAGAAACTGACCCCAAATGTCCCCGAACGACGACACCCTCAAGTTCCCAAACATTCCCAACGATGCGACGCTGCACAGCCCGGTGCTTGCGGCCCGGCGTTCGCTACAGCAGCCGGTCACCCGCCGAAATGTGACGGGAACGGGCAAGTGGGGGGTTTTTGAGGGAGCACCGCGAGGTCTGATTCCAACAAGTGTGGTGATTCCAAGCAGGCCTTCCAGGTCTTGGTGGGGCCACCCCGGCCAGTTGCTGCTCCGTGGCCGGACCCAACCCGAAGGAAGCCTTTGAAACAACTCTGCTGATGCGCCTCAAGCGGTTAACTTTGTGGCTCGCGAAATCAAGATGGGGGTCCTTGGTAAAACGTAAAACATGCAGAAACCAAACAATCGGAGATTGACGGTATTTTCCCAAAATCCGGTTTGTTGATTCTCTTTATTGAGAACAAATCACCTAACTAACTTTTACACTACACCGACACCGACAGCGCAAAGGACGCCGTCTTAAACAAACAAACCCAGTCGGCCATAGGCCCCAATCTCCGGGGGTTGCCGAGCAATGGGATCCGAAGCCGCTCCGACTTGGCACTGGCGACCGGGTCCGTATCCGACAGCCCCTCTTCACGGGCCGTGGCCCCCCCCCAGCCAATCGGGCCCAATCGAGCCAGTGAACCCCGCTCTTCCTGCAGTGTTTTTTTTTTTCTTTTGCCGTTGCCTTTCATGGACTTTCTGCGGCCGGCCCTGCGAACGTTGCCGCACCTTGCGCACCACGCCTGCTCCACGACAGGCCCAGGCTTTGCCAGGTTCGTCTTTTTGTCAGCCTTCTAATCAGACTTTTTGCCGCCGACCCGTGACTGTGCGATCCCATACAAAAACAAGACGTCTTTCTCCTCTTCGCCACTCGTCCCACGTTGTCGGGCTCCCAAGCTCTGTTATCCACTTCCTCCCCAGCTTTTACTTTCCACTTTTCACTTTCCTCTTTCCAATTTCATTTCATAATCTCTCTCGCTCGTACTTGCGTGCATAGGTACATGTACATACATGTACAGCCTCCAAGAAGAAATACACTTAGCTATTTGAGAGAACGCGGATCAGCCTCGCTTGTGTCCTACCGCCCGCCCACTCCAGCGTCTCAGAGGCCCTTCTTCCTGAAGTGTTTCACTCCAACCACAGAGTAGAACCCCGAAAAACCGCCGTCGATCTTGTAACACAGCGCGTCTCCTGTATCGTCCGTCTGTCGCAGTTTCATGCACACACCATGGCCAATCAAAAGGAACCCGGGCCCAAGTTGCCCGCGCAGCAGCTGGCTATCCTCGGTAAGCTCATAACATCATTACAATTCAACCTTGATATAAATCTCGGTAGTGAACATTGTTGGCGTCATGGATCATATACCTCGATGGTGGACTCAAACAACAACTATACCCCTCAATTCTATGAGCCTACACTTGAACTCAACTCACTCATCCATGACCATGACCCCACGATACCAACACAAAAACCATGAACCTCCCCTTACCCCTCGGGTACCCAACCCGCCTTAACACACCCCAATATATAATTCCACCAACCAACTAAGCTAACATGCCACCTCCAACCCAGCCGTCGCTCGCTTCGCCGAACCTCTCGCCCTAACCTCCGTCTTCCCCTACCTCCCGGAGATGATCGCCAGCTTCGGCGTCGAAAAGGACGAAGTAGCCCGCTGGGCCGGGTTCACCGGCGCCATCTTCTCCATCGCCCAGAGCACCACCGCCGTCGCGTGGGGGCGGGCGTCTGACCGGTTCGGCCGGAAACCTATCATTCTCATGGGCTTGGCGAGTACCATGATCTGTTTTTTGCTTTGGGGCATGTCGACGAGTTTGACTATGGCCGTCGTTGCGCGCGCGATTATGGGCGGTGGGAATGGCAATGGTATGCCCCCTTTTCCCTTTTTCTCCTTTGCCCCCTTTGCGCCCCTGAATTTTCATGAATTTGCCATATGCCGTAACTGACACCGTGGATAGTCGGTATTATCCGAACCATGGTCGCCGAGATGGTGCCGGAACGGTCTCTTCAGCCCAAGGCCTTTTCGATCATGCCCCTCGTCTGGAGCATCGGTTCCGTGTTTGGCCCCGCCTTTGGGGGGTTCTTTGCCCGGCCTGTTGACCAATACCCCAGTCTGTTTGGGGACTCGGCCTTCTTCAAGCAGTACCCCTTCGTTCTGCCGAATCTCATGGCATGCTGCGTATTCTTCGTCTCCTTCATGACGGGGTTACTGTTTCTTAAGGTGAGTCGTCTGCATCTGAAGGGGCGTTGGTACTATCAAAAATAAGACGAAGAAAACTAACTCATATCCCCAGGAAACCCTCCACACCAAACGCAACCAACGCGACTGGGGCCTAGTCCTCGGCGAGAAGCTCACGGGAACCTTCAAGCGCCGCTCCAAGGCCAACCCCAAACGCCGCCGCCTCTCCTTCGTCGACGACGAAGCCTCCGCCCCTCTACTCGCCGACTCCGCCATGTCCAGCACCGACCAGCTCGCCGCGCAGCAGCAGGAACAGCAACAACCCATCACCTACAGCGAGATCTTCACCTCACAGACGAGCATCAACCTGCTAGCCTACACCTTCCTCGCCCTCCACGCCGTCGCCTACGACCAGATCCTCCCCGTCTTCCTCAACTACCCGCGCGTCGTCCCCGACGAGTCCAACACCAGCCTGCCGTTCAAATTCACCGGCGGGTTCGGGCTCGGCTCGGATCGCATCGGCACCATCTACACTATCTACGGCATCTGCTGCGGTGTGGTGCAGTTCCTCTTATTCCCCACGCTCTGCAGCCGCTTCGGCGTGCTTACCTGTTTCCGCGCAGCCAGTACGTCCCCCCCCTTTTTTGTCTCTCATCCAAAACAAACAGCGAACTAACTAAGGAATTAGCCATGGTCTTCCCCATAATCTACATCCTCACCCCCTACACAGCCCTAATCCAATCCGACACCCTCCGCTACACCATCTTCCTCACCCTCCTCCTCATCAAAGGTTTCGTCGTCATAATCGGTTTCCCCTGCACCACCATCCTAGTAACCAACTCCGCCTCCTCCCTGCGCATCCTCGGCACCCTCAACGGGTTCGCAACCACCTTCAGCGGATTAGGGCGGGCCGTCGGCCCCGCGGGTGCTGGCGCCGTGTTTAGTTGGGGGATGAGGAATGGGTATGCGGTTGCGCCGTGGGCGATGTTGGCTGTTATTGGGGTGGTCGGGGCGGTGGTGCCTTGGTTTATTGTTGAGGGGGAGGGGCCGTATACGGGGGAGAGTGGGAGTAGTAGTCCTGTGGTGAGTGGGTCGGAGAGGGAGAGTTTGTTGAGTGAGGAGACGGTGGGTAGTGAGGAGGATGAGGATGGGGAGGATGAGAGTGATGGGTTGGGGGTTGTGAAGAAGAGGGGGACGGCGGTGGGGTATGGGACGGTGAATGGGCGGTAGGGCGTAATGGGTGGAAGAATAATGAGATGGGGGGAGAAGAGAAAGACAGCCAGAGATCAGCAAAGATTGGATGGAATTATTTTGGATATTTAACGTTGGGAGAAAGGAGAAAGAAAAAGACGAGCGAACGTCAAACAGCAGGATAAACGAAAGCGGACGATGAGGACGACGTTGATGGACCGGCTTGCATATTTCGCATCTACGGAGTTAGGCTGAGAACTTAAAAATGAGCGGACAGGAAAATGGTACCTAATGGTCATTATAATGAGATGATATTTACGAATATCTACGACGAACATTGAACTATTTCAGGACACCCAGTTTTTCTTCGGATCATACAGGTTAAAACGGGGACATCTCTCACATCCCAACATAAAACATCCAGAAGGACACACACAAGGCGAAGACGCACACAACTTTCCAAGTACAAAGAAACTAAAAGGTATCATTCACGCATTCCCATAAACTAAATAACACTGTAAAAAACGACCGGTATGTTGCTCTCCCTCTCTCTCTTCCTTCTCACCTCTCTCTTATTCTGTCTCACCCCACAACCACCAAACCGCAACAGCAGCCACAGAACACACATAACACACTACCGCTCAACTTATCCTTCCCAACCCAGCCCAACCATCACAACTTATCCCGCCCATTCCGAATAATAGCAGCCGCCCACTCACTCCCAAGAATCCACCCTAATCCACCAAACCAAACCAACCCAACCAACCAACCAGCCCGTCCCAAACTGACAAACCAAGCCTCCCATCATCTCTCATCCATCGTCTGTCGTCTTCATCCATCATCCATCACCCACCCTTAAGGCAACCCCATCAAAAAGAACAAACAACCCAATCCCATCCACCCTTCCTCCCCACACGCCTCGCTCATCCACAGGTCCAACAGGCGACAAAAAGCCCAACTGATACGCGACAACAAAACAGGACTAAAAGCGAGAAGAAAAAAAGGGGGAAAATGAAGAAGAAAAAGTCTATCTACCAACCCCCCTCCACCTCCATCCCACCTCCACTGGCCAACTACTGCGTCCGATAAAACTTCTTATACAACAAATGCAACAACAAATTCACATTCAACCTCAACCCGCCCCCCTCAAAAAGATTCATAAACTGATGCGCCTCAAACTGCGCCTGCAACAAATCCTCAATCGGCACCAGCGCACTCGCCCCGGGCATCTGGATATGTCCGCGACTCCCCTCGATGCTGAACACGCCTACTTCGTCACACGAGATGGTCAGGTTGATTTGGTTCCATTCGCGCTCGGGCATGCCTTGCCAGGAAACGACGACGCCTTTGTCGGAGAGGGCGCGCAGGCTGTATTTGTAGGAGCCGAATTTGGGGACGCGGCCGGAGCGTTCGAGTTCGCGTTGGTGGTTGTATTGTTTGGTGAAGGGGAGGAGGAAACGTTTTTTGCTGCTTGGACGTTAGCATAATTTTATACCTTGACGGGGTTTTGACGTGATAGACAAAGAGAAAAAAAACGTACCCCTTCTTGTTCTGCAACGTAGCCATAGCCTGCTCAATATAATCATCATAACTCCTTCGCTGCTGCTCAAGGTACTTGGCCTTCTCATGCAAGTTCCCCAGCGTCAACCGGACGCCCTCCAGCTCGCGCTGCCGCTGCACCCGCCGACGGCTCTTGGTACGGATATCAACCGCAATGGCATTAAGCACATCCTGGTAATGGTTGTGCCGCGAGAGGCGGCCCATCTGCTCAAGCCGCATCACATTCTCCAGCGCGATACGCTTGAGGTCTGAGTACGACATGCGCGTGACGTCGACCATGTTGGCGTCAGAGTAGGCGCCCCGGGTGTTGGAGCCGCTGGCAAAGTCGTCGCGCAGCAGCGTTGCCCACTTGTAGTCGTCCTCGGGCGAGATGGGCTTCACGAGGATCTCCAGGAGGTTGGCGCCCGTCTGTACGCGAATAATGTACAGGATGCAGCGCTTGGTCTCCATGAAGAGCGTCTTGATGTCCGCGTCCGGGTCTTCCAGCTCGTGCAGTTTGGGGGTTAGGAACATCTGGATGTCTGATGACCCGGCTGCCGTCATCTCGCTCTCGTTGCTCTTCGCGCTGCCGAGGTCCTGCATGATCTCGCGGAGCATGTCGTCGCGGTTGGGGACCAGGTGCGGCAGCTCCGAGGCGATGAGGTTGTGGATGGCAAAGATGTCGGTCAGCTTGATGTACAGCGTCGGCTTGTTCTTGGCGTACAGGTCGTTGAACTCGTCAATGTCAAACGTGCTCTCCGCGTCGGGCACGTTGATGAGGTTCTCGGTGAACTCGGCCAACCGCTCGATCGCGTCCGCGACAAACGCGTTGAGGGGCTGGAGGTAGATGTTGTCACCACCAAACTGCTTGCCAGACGTGATCTGACCCAACACCTTGGCTACCTCTCCCAGGTTCCGCTTTTGCAGGGGGCTCAACTGCTTGTCCATCACGCCGACGTTCTCGGGCGTGGTCACCGCGGGCTGGAGGTAGAATTTCCACAGCCAGTTGGTGATTAGCTGCAGCATGCGCGGCCGGGGTTCGCGCTGGAAGCGCTGGCAAAGCGCATCAAAAGCCTGGCGACACACGAATCGAAGCCCGTACGGCATGCGCGGGAGCAGATCCTCCAGCGCCGCGAGGAACTGGTCGCAGATCTCTCGGAGGTCGCGCAGATGGTCGATGAAGACGGCCTTCGTCTCCGGGTCTTTGATGGCAAGCTCGCGCGGGATGTCTAGCGGCCGGTTGCTCGCCTGGCCTGTCCTCAGCTCCTCGTTGTTAATGGCCGACCGGTAGATCTGCATGGGGTCGCTCTCCAGATCAAGCTCGGGATCCTCGATGATGTTGTCCCGGATCAGGGGGCCGAGCAGGTCCCGGAGATATTTTCTGTCGCGGGGGGACCGCGTGTAGTTCTGCAGCATCCGAGACCAAAAGAAATTACCGCGGAGGTAATCTTGGATTGTCTTACAGCCCTCGACTTCCTCCCGGATAGCCCGCCCGATGAGCTTGAGCAAGTAGTACTCCTCTCTCCGCTTCTGCGCGTATCCGAACAGGCCCATCATAAGGTGCTCGATCCGCTTGCACTCCTTCTCACCCGTGCCCTGTTCCCGCAGCCGCTTGAACAGCCGGGCGAGGTACTGCGGCTGTGTCTGGAGCAAGAAGAAGAGCTGCTGGTACGACTCGAGTTTCTTCCTCGAGCCCTTGTTGAGCGCCTTCAGGTCGAACTGGTTGATGCTGGCCATGGTGCTGTTGGCGAGCAGTGTGTGGGCGTGGCCGCCAAAGTTGCTTTGATGCCGGACGACTTCGTCGAGGGTGATCTTGTTCTTCACTAGCAGCGCGATCTTGATGTCCAGCTGGTCGATGTACTGCTCCAGCATCTCGTTCTGTCGGACTTGCTGTACCACCGTCTTGCGCATCCGCTCAAACTCGACCTCCTCGTTGAAGTCAAAGTCGCTGTCGTTGAGCAGGTGGACAAAGTTCTTGACCGCGTTGACCGGCGGGTTCTTGCCGGACGTCAGGCTCTTGTACGCCTCGCCCTGGAGCTTGGCGCGCACGAAGCTCTGGATCTTGACCACCTTCTGCATGTTCTCGTTGTAGTGCCGCTTCTTCTCCTCATACTTGGCCCGAACAATGAACGCCTTGGCGGCAGCTTGGACCTCGCCAACAACTTCTTCGTTCTCCTCCAGCTCGTCGAGGACCGTCGCGACGTTGTCCCGGAGAAGCATCGCCCTGGCAAGAGATTGCAGGGCGCAGACTTCCTCCTCGTTGGTCTGCAGGTCGTCCAAGACGTCGTTTTGCTGTTGGCGGAAGAGGGCGCCGCGCATTTGAGACTGCAGTTGGATAATCGACTCTTCCTCCTGATCCAATGCCTCGAGAAGGTCGGACACCCGGTTCCGCTCCAGCATGCCCCTGATAGTGGCTTGCAGGGCCAGAACCTCCTCCTCCGCATCGCCCAAACTCTCGAGCGTTTCAGAAGTTTCCCGACGCACCGCTGCGGCCCGGATGTGCGACTGGAGCTGCCCAATCTCGGACGTGTGCTTTCCAAGCTCCGCCTTGACGCCGTTCACCGCGCTTCTAGCAAGGTTCGCGCGGCAAGCCGCTTGCAGCGTTTCCCACATGGGAGTTAGCTCTTCGAGGGCCTCCATCTGCATCGAGACCCGGTTTCTTTCTATCGCAGCCCGTACGGCGGCCTGAAGACCTGTCACGGCCTCGGTCTGTGACTGCAGCTCGATCTGCTCCCCCTCGAGTTTCTTGCGAACGAGCAGACCGCGGACTGCAGCCTGAAGGCCAGCGACAGGGGCAGTCGTATGCTTTACTTCCTCCTCTTGCGCATCCATCTTCTTGCGGAGCAGGAAGCCGCGGAATGTGGCTTGGATATCCCGGATAGGGGCCGCCGCAACCATCAATTGCGACTGCTCTTCCTGAATATGGCGGCGCGCCTTGTTTGCCCGGACCAGACTCTGGAGCTTCAGGATATCCTTCTCCACGCTCTTCCACACCTGCTGCGTCCCTTCTTGGCGACGACGGATCAGGAACCCGCGGGCCGCACTCTGGAGACTAACGGCGAAGCGCCTCATCTGGAGCCGATAGTCCATGATCTGGCGCGTAAAGTCGCCGCGAATCCGCGCCTGGAGCTCGATCAGCCAGTCTTCCGAGTCCCAGAGGTTCTGCATCACATCTCCGAGATGCATCCGGAGCACAGCGCCGCGAATCTGCGCCTGGAGATCCACAATGGCGCCTTCGTTCTCGGCGAGCTCCCTGTCGATTCTCTCCTCCTCCGTTTCTTCCGGCTCCGGCGGCTCTTCCACCCCAAAGTCGGCTCCCATGTTGCCGAAGCTCGGCATATTGGCCCCCAACTTATCGAGACCCTTCTGCATTGCCTCCAACTCATGGTGTTCGAACTCCAACTGCCCGACGAGATTGCCGATCCGGAAGTCCACTATGCCTTTCCGGAAAAGCAACCAACTCAGCGCGTGAATGCAGTGGATGACCTTGGGAATGTTTTTCTTCTCGTACAAATCGATGAGCTCGAACCGGAAGAGATCTGGTAGCTCGACCTCGTCCAGATAGCGAAAGAATATGGCGATATTGTCCGAGTGCCGGTACTGGAGCCGTGGATGGTGGAAAATCTTGAAACGCCGTTGAGGGTTGAGCGATTCGACCACTTCAGCAAGCGTGACACCATCTCTCAGGGCCTCTTCCAGCTCCACGATAGGCGGGATCGTGCGCTGGATGACATCCTCGATCCACTCCTTCGCTTCACCTATATGGCAAAGGTATTCATAGGCTTGGAGAAACTGGCGCTGCTTATCCATCCAGTTCCTCCCCTCCCAGCCATAACCGCCCGTCCGCTGCGCTACACGATTGCCCCCGGTCTTGTCCGTCCTTTGCAGTCTCCGCCGGCCCTTGAGACCCACCACCTCTTGCGCGGGCGCGGTAAGGGCAAATTCATCGGCAGATCCGGATTGTGCTAGTTTGGACAAGGTGCGGAGTTGATTTGTCGACGAGCGACCAAGCCTCTCAAGGTCGGGTGTCGTAAGAGGAGCCGTGTGGGCATGTACAAGAGCCAGATTAGGGGCCATTCCAGGATCGCTACCACGGCGTACTGAGTCCGCGCGGGTTAGAAGCATCGATGTGGGACGGGAATTGGGCGAACGATGGTGTGGCGGGGTCGGAGGCCCAGCGGGTGTTGGAGATGTCGCACCGCGATCAGCAATCGACAGTTTCCCAATGTCCAGACTCTGTCCGCGGTCATGGCGAATTGGGGCGCTCGGTGGTGTTGTCGGACGCGGGACTTGTGGCAGCGGTCGAAGCGATTGCCGCGCTGCGGAGTAGATGTTTTCCGAGGCTGTCGTCGTCGTGGCCTGGCTTTGCGGTGCGTGCAGCGGGGGAGGTCGACGGGTGACCTCACTTAGACCACGTTTATGCCCGTAACTGGAGTAGGTGCTGGATGGCGAGGATGTCATTGAGGCTCGGCCGAAGTCGTACGCCCCGGATGATGCATTGGAATACCCTGAAGATGCGGAAGAGGATGCGGTCGAGGGTTGTCGGTAGACGGATGATTCATAGTCGGCCGTTTGTGTTTGCCGCAAGGGGTGCGGCCGGTAAGAGGAAGAAGACATTTTCTGTAGATTGGCGCAAACTTTTGGTTGGTCGCACGGCTGCACAGATGACGATAAAAAAACATTAGATCAAATGCTGCGCCATGTGCATTGTATATTTCTTCTTTTCTTTCCTGCAATTCGAGAAAGTGGGAGAACGCACCTGCGGGGCCGTGGTTCTCCTAGGCAGTCGTTCTAGCGGCGGAAAATGGGAAGTTCAATCCAGAAAAACAGGAATCGGATCGTGGCTGGGTAAGGACTGGAGAGGGGGAAGGAGCTCGAGCAGGTGGCATGGGTTGTCGATTGTCCGTCGTCCGTCGTCCTTCGCTTGGAAACTCTCCCTGCAAAACGCCGGCGCGCAGCGCAATTCCAAAAGCAAATATCACGAAAAAGGGTTGCAAGAATGCAAGAAGTCCGAAATGCACGGCAATGGCCTCATTCTGCCCAAGTCGTCGGCAGCATTGGGTCGCAACAAGATCGGGAGTGACCGGGGTGGGCCGGCAGTTTAAAGCGCCCTCACGTTAGTGGTTGGCGTTTGACAAGAGACGCCCGATGCGTCTTGTTTACATGCAGACTCGGCTCCCCAGCAACCAAAACAAGCCCCTCTGCTGCCCACCCGCCTCGACCACCTGACCCCACACTAGCCCGCCACAACCCGGTTCTGAAGGTGGGGCTGTCACGCCCTTCGGCCCCGGCGTTACCAATACCCGTAATTTGACCGGGGGCTCTCTGATTAGGTCATCCACTGCCTTGGAACGGCGCCCACTAGATCCACGGGTCCGTGGCAGTTACGTAAGCACAACGATTATGTAAGCACCAAAATTCCAAGTGCCCGCGCCCGCCCGCGCCCCTGAACTGCGTGCCCCTGAATGCCACCACCAACGACATCGCCATCGCCATCGCCATCGCTATGGCTACCTTCCCAGTCGACTGCCTCCCTCCCGAGGCTATACATGACTCCCGAGATGCCTTATTCAGGGCGATCAACGCGTGGGCTAAGCCAAGAGGTTACGCCTTCACAACCCAGAGATCGACGCGAGAGAAGAACGGTCATATTACAGCTATCTACGCATGCGATCGGAGCTACTATCCACCTAAGGCATTAAGCAACCGCCAGAGAAGAACGACCAGTCGAGTAACAAGCTGCCCCTTCTCGGTACTAGCCAAGGAGTCGCCCGACGGTAGTTGGGCTCTAAAACACCGTCCTGATACTCGATTCTCGATATATAACCACGAACCAAGCCAATACCCAGTTGCCCACCCAATCCACCGACAGCTCTCTCAAGGCACCTCACAGCTTGCGACCCTTTCGAATGCGGGCCTTGCGCCAAAGGAGATTCAGACCCTTGTACGACAAAGTAGCTCGTTAGCTACTCGGCAAGATATCTACAACCGTATTGCAGACGTTCGTCGTGATGCTTGCAAAGGCCAAAGTCCTATTCAAGCGCTCGCCAACCAGCTCGACAAAGAGGGTTTCTGGAGCCGGATTCAGTTTGCACCAGATGGTCGAGTTACAGCTGTTCTTTTTGCTCACCCTAACTCGCTTACCTACCTCCAGGCTTACCCTGAGCTTCTCCTTCTTGATTGTACATATAAGACCAATAAGTATAGAATGCCTCTCCTCGATATGATTGGGGTTGATGCAGCCCAGCGGTCCTTTTGTATCGCATTTGCGTTCTTAAGTGGTGAAGCAGAGGAAGACTATCTCTGGGCACTAGAGCGGTTGAAGGCACTCTATGAGCAATGTCATACATCTCTCCTATCTGTTATTCTTATAGACCGCTGCCTTGCAGTAATAAATGCAGCTTCAGCTCTCTTCCCTTCGGCTGCAACCCTCATTTGCATTTGGCATGCGAATAAGGCGGTCCTTACACGTTGTCAACCCGCATTCCAAGAGGCTGAGGCATGGAAGGAGTTCTACAGCTTCTGGCACTCGATCATCAACTCGCCAACTCAGGAGGCCTATACTAAACGCCTCGCAGAGATGCAGGGGAAATACGTTCCTCAGTATCTTGATGAGGTTGGATATATTAAGACAACGTGGCTTCTTCCATTTAAAGAGAAGCTTGTTCGTGCTTGGGTTGATCAGTCAGCTCACTTTGGTAATAGAGCTACCTCGCGGGTTGAAGGGATTTATGCACTCCTTAAGTTGTACTTGAGGAGGTCGACATTCGATCTTTTTGATGCTTGGAAAGCTATCCAACTCGCTCTCCAGAACCAGCTTTCCGAGTTACAAGCACACCAGGCAAAGCAACAAATCTGTACTCCTCTTGAGCTCTCAGGGGTACTCTATGGAGCAGTACGAGGCTGGGTATCACACGAGGCAATGAGGAAGGTAGAGGAACAACGGAAGTTGCTTATAAGGACCGATCCTCCTCCCTCTCCTACTTGTACAGGCACCTTCTCTCGAGTATATAGGCTACCATGCTTACATACGCTTGAGAGTTTACAAGGCGAGGCTCTTCTTCTTAGCCACTTCCATCCACACTGGCATTTAAGGCGCGAAGGAGCCCCGCAACTGCTCCTTGAGCCTCGCCAGCTTATTGAGCCAGTTCAGGTTCGAAGTTCACTCCCAAGGTCGAGTACCAAGCGGGAGCCCAGTCAATTTGAAGTGGTTGAGGCCCAGGCCCAGGCCCAGGCCCAGGCCCAGGCCCAGGCCCAGGCTCAGGCTCAGGCACGGCCCCGGCGGGCTCCGAGCAAGTGTACGAAGTGCTACGCAGTTGGCCATACAAGGACCTCCAGGGCATGCCCTTTGCGGTATTCAGATGTACTGTAGTTGGCCAGAGTAGTGGTATTGGTGATGGCATTCAGGGGTTCAGGGGCACGCAGTTCAGGGGCGCGGGCGGGCGCGGGCACTTGGAATTTTGGTGCTTACATAATCGTTGTGCTTACGTAACTGCCACGGACCCGTGGATCTAGTGGGCGCCCCTTGGAACAGCTCTACTGGAGGTGGGGAGAAAGCTCGGGCCTCTCACCGCCCGCATCTGCCCCGTAGCGGGACTCGAGGGACGGGCATAAAAAAAAATTTCGAGGGCGAACTCCAAATTTTTCTTTTTCTTTTCTTTTGGGGGGGAACAGTCGGTCGACCTAGCCAAAGAACTCGTCGCTGTCTCCCCCCGCCGACAACCCGTTATTCTTCCGCTTTACCCTACCGATTTACTTCTTGCCAATTGGTTTTTGTTGTTGCGCAGAAATGCCAGCGACAAACGATCCCAACACCAGCGCGGGTGCGCTCGACTTCCGGAACGCTGTCGAGCTGCTCCAGGAGTACAAGAGCCGCGATGGTCTCAGCGTCGACGAGCTCATGGACTCCACCGTCCATGGCGGTCTCACGTACAATGACTTCCTTGTGCTCCCTGGCTACATTGGGTTCCCGGCCTCGGCTGTCGCGCTCGAATCGCCCATCACTAAAAAGATTTCCCTGAAGACGCCTCTGGTTTCGTCGCCCATGGACACTGTCACTGAGCATGACATGGCGATCCACATGGCGCTCCAGGGAGGTCTGGGTGTGATTCATCACAACTGCTCCCCCGAGGCGCAGGCCGACATGGTGCGGAAGGTGAAGCGGTACGAGAACGGTTTTATCCTGGATCCCGTCGTCATCACGCGGGAGACGACTGTCGGCGAGGCCATCGCGCTGAAGGAGAAGTGGGGTTTTGGCGGGTTCCCCGTCACAGGTTAGTTCTTACCCCTCTCTCTTAATGCGCCCACCTGCCTCTCTACCACCGGATTGCTATGATTACAAACCTTTATTATAACTTTCGTTCCACCGTATCGACCTATGTGTCATGGGGACTGTATCACTGAAAATTATGATGCCACTCAATCACACCTCGAGATCATTCTGTCTGCGCCTTTTGATTGATGCGACTGAGCGCTAACGGGGTTGCTTGAAATAGAGTCCGGCAAGCTGGGATCTAAACTTCTGGGCATTGTCACGAACCGTGACATCCAGTTCGAGGACAACCTGTCCAAGCCCGTGTCAGATGTCATGGTTACCGACCTCATTACTGCCCCGGCTGGCGTCACGCTGCAGGAGGCGAACAAGATTCTTGCGCAGTCCAAGAAGGGCAAGCTCCCCATCGTCGACCAGGATGGAAACTTTGTCTCCATGATCTCTCGCTCCGATTTGACCAAGAACCTTGACTTCCCTCTTGCGTCCAAGACCGCGGACTCCAAGCAGCTCATTTGCGCCGCGGCGATCGGTACTCGCCCCGAAGACAAGGTTCGCCTTGGCAAGCTGGCGGACGCCGGCCTGGACATTGTCATCCTCGACAGCAGCCAAGGCAACAGCATGTATCAGATCGAGATGATCAAGTGGATCAAACAAGAATTCCCCAACATCGAGGTCATTGGCGGTAACGTCGTGACTCGCGAGCAGGCCGCGTCCCTGATCGCCGCCGGTGTTGACGGCCTTCGTATCGGCATGGGTAGCGGCAGTGCCTGCATCACCCAAGAGGTTATGGCCGTTGGCCGTCCCCAGGCTACTGCCGTTCACAGCGTCAGCGCCTTCGCCGCGAGGTTCGGCGTGCCCTGCATTGCCGACGGTGGCATCCAGAACGTCGGCCACATCGTCAAGGGCCTTGCTCTCGGCGCCTCGACTGTCATGATGGGCGGTCTGCTGGCCGGCACCACCGAGTCTCCCGGTACCTCGTTCGTGTCCCGGGAGGGTAAACTCGTCAAGGCCTACCGTGGCATGGGCAGCATCGACGCCATGCAGGACAAGAAGGCCGGTGGAGGCGGCAAGGACAGCCAGAAGAGCAATGCCGGCACGGCTCGGTACTTCTCCGAAGGCGACAGCGTCCTGGTTGCTCAGGGTGTTTCCGGCGCCGTGGCCCACAGAGGGTAAGATTACTATTCTAAACTTCTCTCTGATCCGTGCACAACAAAACATACTAACCCTAATGATAGTTCCATTTCCCGCTTTGTCCCCTACCTTGCCGCCGGTCTCAAGCACTCCATGCAGGACTGTGGTATGACCAGCCTCAAGGAGCTGCACGAGTGTGTCGCCAACGGTACCGTCCGGTTCGAGATCCGCACCGCCAGCGCCCAGCTGGAGGGCGGTGTGAACATGGAGTCCTACGAGAAGAAGCTCTACGCTTAAAATTAGCTTTTTACCAGAGTTTTCTTTTTATGACTTCGGGCATTGCATGAGAGATGAGGACACAAAAATTGGCGCATGGGACCGGGGACCAAAAAATTGACACGATATATGGGATGGGCTGTTGTGAGATTACGGAGTTGACGGCGAGTGGTTGACTGGGTTGGTTGGTTGGTGATCTTCTGGTGACAAGGGAGGTCGAGCTCAGCTTGCAGTGCACAATCCATATCCTTGGCACAACAATCTACACTATAAATAACACGCATGGGAGTGCCAGTGTTTTCCTGAATCATCGTGTGCCGCATTGTTTGAACTGCGAACTCGGTTACGCGAGACATCTTTTTCATGTTAAACCCGACGTCATCCGTAAATGTGTACTCTAACAAAGGAACGACTGGACTGACTCATCAAGTACGTTTTGTCTATGACAACTCACAACAGGACTTGTATTGTATCACCACCCGTCCATATCCACTTCTTCCCTTCACGCACTTGCACGCATCTATGGAGCAATTTTTCTTCCTTTCTTTCTTCCCGTCTTTCCCAAGGTATCTCATCTATCTATCTATCCATTCCCCCCTCAAGGGGAGAGAACTCCTTACTTCTTCAACGCACTCGCGGGGAGGGTGGCGACCTTGTCCTTAAAGAGCTTGTCAGCTCTCGCCCAGACGGCCGAGTTCTGCCAGTCGTTGAGGGTGAGAAGCGATGGGAGGAGGTCGTCTAGTAGTGGTTGCGTTAGCATGGTAAGGTTCTCACAACAATTCTTTCTTTTCTCTTTCAAAAAAAGAAAAAAAGGTGACTCATGGTTCGGCAGATGGGAGTGTGTTAGAGAAGCGGGGACATACGGCTGAAAGCCTCCGACGCCTCACGCGGCAGCAGAGACGGGAGGTGGTCGATAGAGATGACAGAAAGCGGGGGCCCGCTCTGCAGACCGTCGACGGGGACGGTGGGCTTGTCGAAAGTTGTTGCGACGGTGTAGATAGGAACCGGGGTAAAGGGGGAGGTGGTGTCCTGAAGGAGGGTCAGTCTATGGACTCAATCAAGTCGGAAGCGGGGAGGGAGGCGAGGTGTGGGGGACACATACAGCGGAGACGTCGCACACGACGGAGAGCTGGCGGTCGGCGACCTGGAGGGATTCCTTGTTGACTAAATGGTGTTAGGTTAGCACCATGGCGGGTGGTTTAGTACACTGGCAAGGGAACATACCGAAGTTGGGGATCTTGCTGGTGAGGTAAATGCAGTTCACAAAGATGTCGCTGTCGGTAATCTCCTCTGCAGAATATATTAGCACTGCACAGGACCCCAAGATCTCCAGATGCCGGAGTTGAAGACCTACTGAAGGGTCCCCCCTTGGCAGTCTCCGCCATATCCCACTTGAGGATGTTCTCCTCAGGCAGGCCGGCCTTGCGCAGGGCATCAACGGCTCCCGAACCGCAGCGGCCGAGGGCGCCGATGACAATGACGCGGGGCAGACGGCCGGCCTTCTTCTCGCCGTCGGCAAGCGCCTTCTTGACGTTGGTCACGAGGGCGTCCTCGTTGGGGTAGCTCTCAACGCCGGGGAAGGGCTCGCTATGCTGTTGCTGCCAGGCCCAAACCTCTAGGGCGAGGGCAGCACCGGCGAAACCGGCGTGGAAGCCAAAGGCCTGGGTGAGTCATTAGTGATAATCGAGCTTGGGTGGGTATTGTTGGGTTAGGGAACCATACGGCAACACGGCGGCCACGCTCATCAACAAGAAATTCGAGATCAAGGAGGGTGCCACCACCCCTGGGGAACCTGGCGAGAACTGTGTCCCACCCAGCCTGCTGCTTGTCTAATCAATCATAGTTAGCAACAGTCATGAGACTTAGTTCTAAAGTGGGGATAACATACAGCAGTGGGCAAACTGAACATGCACATGCTTAAGAGGGACTGTTTCACCGCCAAGAAAAGTCAGTAAACAGTCATACACCACCCCTGGGACGAGTCACCACTTGCAGTCCTTCTCCTCCAGCTCCTTCAGGCCGACAATGATGTGCTCCTTGGGAGCATCAACCCAGCTGAACTCGGGGACCAAGGTGGCACCGGCCGCCTCAAACTCAGCATCGTCGAATATCCTCACGGGCGAGCGCTCAACATTGACAACGTAACCGGCCTTGATCAGGGCCGCAGTCGTCGTCGGCGTCAGGGCCGAGCGGTGCTCGAGGGCCTTGGTCTCGCTGCGGAGGTGTAGTACGGTGGGGGCCATGGTGGATTGGACTTTAGGGTAAGTTTTGCAATCAAAAACAAGAGAGAAAGTGCAAGTTTGGGTTGAAAAAGTTCGAGATGATGGGCTGGGTGTGAATGTGGTTTATGATTTACAAACGTTGGGCCCCTCCATCCTTATCGATTAGAAAAGTTGCGCTGCCTGAGTCACCGAGAGCACTTCTGGCGCCGACAGCGGCCTCCTGGAACCAAAACGCCCGGACCTGCGCCAGCCACTTACTGGCCGAGTGAATTTTTGGGCGCCCGAAGGGGCAATTCGCGCCTTCCAAGCAGAGATGCCCGCAGTCACGCCAGTGACGCCACGCACAAAAGGGTTTCTACACATGTCGTGCTCCGGCGATTTTGGAAATTGCCCCTCTCTAGAGATGCAAAATATGAAAATATGGAGATTCGCGAATTCTCAGAATTGGTTTCGTATCCGCAGAAGCCAGCAATTGGTTTGAATCTGATTCTGTGCACCTACCAATATCCTTCTTCGCTTCAATCGCTTTCGCCAAACCCACCAGGTACGGTACGAAGTACGGTGGTCTTTACGTTAGCCGTGGGCAATGCCGGCGATGATCGTTGATAAGCGAAGGATCCAAACAGCAGCAGAACAAACATGGGATGAGATCCCGCGCATGATTCGCCAATTCGGTCCCGAAATCCAAGTTAGTGTTGGCGGAACGGACGACCCTCTTTTTAAAAGTTGGCTAATGGCAACACCTAACGAAGGTGCTTGGGCGATGCTGTGCGGGGCACGAAAACCGGGAGAGTTGGAACGGGAAGCGCAGAACACCTTCGGGGGACTCGGGGCCTTTCCAGCTTGGGTGCTGTGAAGATGAGACACCAGACAGACACAAGGCAAGACAGGCAAGACAGGGCAGTCAATGGGACGACCACAACAACACGCTTCCGGGCGACGCTATGCAGTATTTCCCCTCCGCGGGAAGCCGAATATGGAAGCCTGGCAAGCCCTGGGACGGCACCCCCTGTTGTTCTCGGTCGGCAAAAGGATTACCAGCAATCACGAGCTGAGACACAGGAAACAAGTTGCTGGGAGACCCGCTGCAGTGGACAGCCGGGTCTGAGAGAGTGGCTCGAAGTGGGTCTCTCTCTCGGTTTCAAAGGATGGGAACCGCTGCACGACGCGGCCGTCGGTGCGGGTTTCGGCCGTTTGGCAGCGAACGAATGAAGGGCAGAGCGGACTGCGTTCCGGGTGTGATTTCCATGCTACCGAATGGGAATGCAAGATTCCACGCTCAGGGGGGTCGGAGCTAAGGCGAGTTGGGGCCAGGGGGGCATTTCTCCGTTGTCTGCTTCCCCCCCCAGGGTACCAGGCTCTCGATGGCCCCAAGAAGGCCGGGGAGGGCCGCTTGAGAGGGCCGCTAACAAAGAACTGGGGCTTTCATAAAGGCTCCAAGGGTCCCTGTCTCCATGCCACACGCCTGCCTGCGGCAGCAAAGAAAAAGGAAAAACCCCCCGAAATCTGGGGTATCGCTCGAGGTATTATATGGACAACCTAGGTTCCGCAACAGCACACCCGACGTACAAGCTGTTGTTGCTCCTCGGGGAGGAGCTCTCTCCGCGCCTGCTTCGCCGTACTCCCCGCCCGCCATGAAATCATCCAGATCGAAGTCGGCCTCGCCTCAAGACGGGGGCGGGCCGCTGCGACGCTTGCTCCCGGCGAGCAGGAATATCGAAGAAGCAGGAGGGTTCCAAGGGCCGCCGACACCACGTCGCTCACCAATGTCAGGCCCAGGACCGGGTCCCAGTTCTTCGTCTGCCGTAGTGCCTGCCCGGCGGAAAAGGGCCCAGGCGACCACAGCGGCCTGCGGTGCGTGCAGGAAGCGCAAGTCCAAGGTGTGTACGAAAAGATAGCCGACCGAGAATGGCACCCGGAGCATATCCCATTGAGAGTGCGGCCGCGTTGTATTAGTAGTCTGATCATGTTCCCTTGTCTAGTGCGATGGCGGGCGTCCCATGTGCTCCATCTGTCGAGATCGCGGCACCGCCTGCAAGTTCGAAACCAATGCCGCGGAGACACACACGCAGGCACTCAAGCGCAAATTCAACGAGTTGCAGAGCCAGAAGTCGGCGTTCGAGCAGGTCTACGAGGTCCTACAGACGCGGTCCGAGGAGGAAGCCGGGTCGGTGTTCCGCAGGATTCGCCGGGGCAGCGACGCCGGTTCCATCCTCCGCCATGTCAGCTACGGCGACGTGCTCGTCCAGCTCGCTCTCGTCCCGGAATCCCGGTACCGCTTCGACTTCCCGTATCTCCCGGACATGCCTCCTTTTCTACGAAACCTGGACAACCCGTACCTGGACTCGGAAGTGTACGACTACTCCCTCCGCCAGCTCACGAACGAGCCTCACCAGCCGGTGGGCTCACCGCCAACCCCCGAGAAAG
This sequence comes from Dichotomopilus funicola, assembly GCF_033296635.1. NCBI lineage: Eukaryota > Fungi > Ascomycota > Sordariomycetes > Sordariales > Chaetomiaceae > Dichotomopilus > Dichotomopilus funicola. The sequence goes on along the minus strand of NW_026944073.1, from coordinate 128,171 downwards.
AGCAGTCACCGGTCTCTGACGCGGATTCCGTCTACGGGGCTGGACCGCGGGATCCGTACTCGAAACCGTACCAGTTCGCAACGGTTGTCCACCCGTGGTTGGACTCGGTGAAGCCGTCGAAATGGACCAATGTTTGCGACGACGATGTACTAATGCGGAAGCTGATCCACGACTATCTCCTCTTCGAGTACGACTGGTTCCCCTTCTTCCACAAGGACTTCTTTCTTGAGGACATGGGAACCAACAACATGCGCTTCTGCTCGCCGCTTCTGGTCAACAGCATACTAGGCTTTGGATGCGTGAGTTGCCGTTGCGCCCACCAGGTATACATACATACAGTCGATTAGCTAACTTAATTCTAAAGCTCTGTCACCGTGGTCTCCGAGGCCGCACGGAATCGTGGAATCCAAAGAGCCTCGGGTACCAGTTCCTCGCCGAGGCCAAACGGTTATTCGAAACCGAGTCGGAAATCCCGAGGCCGTTTCGCAACCCGGCGGACCCGAATTGGGAGACGCGAGACAAGGAGTGGGAGCAGAGCAGGCTGACCACGCTCCAATCCGGGCTCATCCTGACGATTATCTACGACCTCAATGGCTCGGACAAGATCGGCTGGCGCTACACGAAGAAGGCCTTGGAACTGGCCGAAGAAATCAACTTGCTCGGGCCGCCGCTGGATCACCACGACGCCGACACGCGCTGTGTCAGGACGTACACTGCATGGCACTTGTTTTACTGGCAAAAGTAGGGCACGCTTTGAGGGACTTGGCATATTGGGACCTTGGGACTTTGACTAACGTTTGATGTCAACAGTATTAGCAGCTATCTTTACTTACAGGCCCCGCCTATCCAAAAACCCCCGCAGACACCACTCCCCGATCCTCAAGAACAGCCACAATGGTACGGCGAGCTATGGGTGCGATACCCCATGAGCGATGCCCGTTTCCCGACCTACCACGGGCTCCTCTTCAAGGCCATCGCCGATCTATGGGTCATCGTCAACGAGATTCTAGTGGCTACCTTCTCCCGTCCCCACGCGTACGCCAAGTTGCCGGAGACCCAGATTCTGGACTTCCTGGCCCGGCTTCGAGCGTGGTTTCACAACCTCCCTGAGCCCCTGACCCCGAGGAAGATTGTGATGCCCCATCAACTCAAGCTGCACATGCATTACAACCAGATGCTTGCCGACCTCGTAACTCCGATCCTCGATTACACCGGACCGCCGGGAATGCCCCCGATGACCTACACGCCGCAAGACGTCTACCACGAGGCGATCAACCACCTCGAGACGCTCCTGCGGCTCTACTACCTCCGCCACGGCTACGACGCCCACGACAGCCTCCTCCTCCACTTCCTCGGCTTCCTCAACCACATCACCATGCACGCCGTCGAGACCAGCCAAGGCTCGTCCTTCCTCGCGGCCCGGCGCTCGACCCTCCTCCTCATGATCAAGGGCATCCACGACCAGAGCCGCAGCTCGTACGTGGCGCGCACCGTGCTGCGCCTGCAGATCGGCCAGATGCGGCCCGAGGACGTCGAGCTGCTGCGCCAGTTTGTCGAGCTCGACCCGGACCAGGTCGTCTACGGGCCGCTCGAGCAGACCATGCTGACCGACTGGCCGACTTACATGGTCGGGCTCGAGAACAAGGCTGACCAGCTGCGCCAGGGCAAGACGCTGGCTACCACGCTCGAGACTACCATGGCCTCGCTGTCGTTGGCGTCGTCTGCTGAGCCGAGCGTGGCGTCGCCTATCTCTACGAGGTCTTCTGCTGGGTGATCTGACGTGGGAAGCGGGTGAAGGGGGGCATGGGATGAGACGAGGATATGAGGGCGGGGTTGTCTACGGCAAGAAGTAACACTGGGTGATCACAGGTGATGGAATAAGCATTGCGTGAGGCCGGACGGATATATGAGAGAGCGGGGTTGTATCGGCACGACGAAACGATTTGGCTTGCATACCCAATACATAGCGGGCGTATCTGATGCGGTTTCAATATATGATAATTCCAATATTTACGTTATTGTGGTTTGATCTCCTTTACAGAATTCATTTCCTGAGCTCGGTGAGTGAGAGGCTGACCTAACCGCATACCAACTCAACAGTGTTCCCGTGTCCAACCAGGCTGAACAGAGACCTGGCCAAATCCAACAACATCCCCCCATCCATCACCAACCACAACCCCAATAACTCACTCATCAGGAAATCACACTCTGTATTCTCACCATCGATGCCATCTTTAATCGAGCACAGTCCCAGGGCGGCACCCCCGCCATCTTCCTGCCCGGGACTTTCAGCTTTTACATGGAGTGATCTCATCCCACTCAGAAAAGGGATCTAACCCAAGTAGGTGTAAAGCAAACATACACATATGTACGCCTTGAGAAAACGAATTCGCATCTCATACCCTAGGACGCACGGAGAAAGGGGGTGGAAACGAAGAAAACGTAAGCAATTTTATCTCTCATCCCAAAACACACGTCAGCAATTCCAACCCTGATTTACGAGCGAGACCGAGAAGATAATTTAGGTAGGTAAGTTATGAGCACGCAAGCCTTTTCTCCCTCCACCCGTTTCCTGCCTCACCCAAAAAGAGAAAAGAAAAATGTAACTATTGGGGATGAGGCCCTGGTATATACATACCGGGAAGGCACCAGTTTGCGAGGTGGTCGGTAAGTAAATAGAAAAATCATGCCATGGCACGGAGAACTTTCCAAAGCGGGTGGGAGAGTAATTAGGTGCCCCTGGAAAAAGTCCCACGGGGTATGGTTTATTGTTCATGGACGGAGATAACTAACAGGGGGGATGTACTGCACTCTATGCAGTTCAAATTATGGCTAGTGTTGTTGTTGGTGTCTCCCATTCCATTATCACCGTAAGACTTGCTTATTCGGGTTTGGATGGGGCTTGAGCTTTTTCAAGGTATGGTCCCGATAAGGTCGAATCTCGCGTGTACTGTTCCTGTCCTTCCGTCAGGCGTTATTTGTTTTCGAGGTGGTAAGTTTGGTTGGTTGGTTGGGACCGAGGTTTCTTGGTTCATCGTGTTTTTTGCAAGAAATAGGGGGGCAGTTTGCTCCGAGAGGGGACGTATTGAGTGGTTCATTTCTTTCTTGCTCGGTGTTGTTTCTATTTCGCTCCAGCAACCAAATCACTTTTTGTTTCAGTAGTTATTATCAATGGGAATTGGGCTGAATAGCCAGGCGTCTTATAACTCGTTCATACACAGAGACAGCCACCCTGACCCAACCGAAAAGAAGACTGATAACTTAAGGTAGCAATAATTTTTGAGTAGTGATGTATTCAAACGTGTACCATCATATTCATCATGTCCAAATCATATCCGCCCGCTACTGCTCGCTACTGCTCGGTATCAACATCCGTCCTTATCATCATTCATCAGCTGTTTCATATTCATTCCATATCCATATCCAGTTCATGTCCGTGATCATCCTGGGTATTTGAGCCCACCCCCCCTTATTCACTTACCTTCAACCTCCCCTCGTATTTCATTTCATTTTCATTTTTTTCCTTTCCTTCTTTTTTTCCATGTTACCCTTTTCAACTTTTTTTACTCATATTTTATTTTACTTTCATTTCTCATGTCCACCACCAAGGTAGGTAAAACCATCAAGGCAACCTCAACTCCTCCCGTCCACTAACCTCCACCTCCCCCTCCCTTCCCTGCCACAAATACCTCACCCGCAACACCTTCTTCCGCCCGGGACTCGGGTCCCAAAACCCCGGCAGCCTGCTCTTCCTCAGCCCAGCGGGGATATACAGCCGACTCCTATCGTCCACCAACGCCGCGATAGCAACCGTGACATCGGCCACTTCCTGGTCTTCGTCGTCGTCGTTTTCGTTGTCGTCATCATCCTCTCCTGGCGGTCGTACCTTGGCGATTTGCTTCCCTTTGTTTTCGTCGTCGTCATCCTCCGAGCTATCATCATCACTGTTCGCGTTCTGTTTCCCACCCCACTGTAGCATCCTCGCCTTATTCTTCTCCGTCTTCACCGTCCCCGCCGACGGCAGCGTCGGCTGCTTCGGCAGCCGCCTCCCCATCCCCATACCCCCTGGCGCGCCATACTTGGCACTGAGAATGACCAGCCCACCGCGCTTGCGCTCAGCAATCTGCCTCGGCTCGACCCCTGTGGCCAACACGACGGTGAGTTCGTCGGCTTCGGCGCGACGGCGCGCTATGCTGGCTTGGAGACGTTTTTCTTGATTGGCGAGGGCTAGCGCTTCTCTGTCTTTTTCCTTGTTGGAGCGCTTTTGTTGTTGTTGTTGTTGCTGCTGTTTTTGTTGCGCGGCGCGGCGCTTTTGTGCCATCGTAGTGGCGTTGATGCGCCGACGGTGCTGGTACATCTCCCAGCCGGCGAGGGCAGTGAAGGGGAGGATAGCGGTGTAGAAGAGGACACGGGCGGAGAGGACAGCGGTGGTGGCGGCACTGCCGAGGGCTGGGGCGACGAGGAAGGGCAGGGAGATGCGCTGGCCGAGACGGGACCAGTAGAAGGCGAGATGGGTGTTGCTCGGGGAGAAACTGACTTCGAGGCCGGCTTTGGAGAAGCGGCCGAGGGGTTTGAGGGCGCGCAGGGAGAGGGAGAGGCCGTGGTATGTGGTTGCTGCGAGTTCGGCTTCGCCGCGGAGGGCCGCGCGGCGTTGGGGTCGGGGGGTAGGGGTCAGAGTTGCGGGTGTCAGGGTGGGGAGGATGTCGAGGCCGTAGCGGAGGTAGGCTGCGGCGACGCCGAGGGTGAAGCCCGTGGAGACGGTCCAGGAGCCGGGTTTTCGCTCGTCGAGGTCGTAGTCAAGGCTTGCGAGGCCGCGTTCGGCCGGTTTGGTGAAGGCTTGGCCGAACTGCATGCCGAGATCGTCGCGGCCGAAGGCGTAGCCGACTTCGATGGTGGCCGGGTTACGGAAGACGTCGGCTACGGGAGTGAGGCCGTCCTTAGGTGTTCGCGGACCCCAGTCGCCTACGTCGGCCACGAAGAAGGCGATTCCGTGGCCGATCCGCTGGTGGGCTGCGAGGCCGAGGCTCGGGATAAGACTGGCCCGGCTCGTGAAGAGCTTTCGGACTGACACTTCTACGTTCAAGGGCGGGTCGCCATTCTCTAGATCTAGGGAGTAGCCGACTCGGGTTGTGGCAGAGGGCTGAGGGAGGAGTGCGATTTCCTGTTCCACAACAAGGTCCTGACCCGGGCTGAACTCGGCGGTCTCCTTGAAGGAAAGCTCCTGACGGAGGTTCAAGCTCAGGAGGGGAACAAAGCGGGATGCCAGCAACTGGTCGATCCGCCTGCGGCCATGAGTAGACGGACTGGGCGGTTGATAACGGCCGAGAAACAACGGCGCAATCTGGAACGGCTCATCCAACAACCCGTAGGCCGAGCCGGTGATGGTCAAGGTCGGGGTGGTCAGCTCGGGACGGCGGGTGAATTTGCCGTAGCCCTGCTGCCGACAGAGCTTCCACACACGCACGGCGGCCTGGTCGGCATAGTCCCGCAGTGCAGGCACGGTGATGGTGGCCGTCTTGCGCAGGAACACATCCACGACACTGGAATTCGGCTGGTGGTCCTGGGAGACGGGGTCGGACCCCGAAGCGATCAAGGGCGAGGCGTCCACCCGGAAGCTGAGATCGGTAGCGGTCCGAGACTCCCGGTTGGTGAGCAGGAGATACTGCTCGTGCAGCCTGCTCTCGTAGCTCTCGCCGTCGGCGGGGTCCTGCAGCGCCTTTCGCCGGATAGCTTCCTCCGAGTCCGAGTCGTCGTCGACCACCTCCGAGAGGTCGTAGCCCAGCCGCCGGGTCGGCTCACGCAGCGTCTCGACGGCGGAATGGGCCATACCCAAATAAAAAGCGGCCGTGCTCCGCAGATGCGACGGCTGCTTGTTGATGGCGACGATCTGGAGGAAGCGGTACGCGGCCTCGCGCAGCTCGTCCTCGGACAGGTCGGCACCCTTGGGCAGACACAGTAACTCATAGTAATCGCGGGGCACGACGATGCTGGCCGAGAAATCGTGGGGGTGGTGCGACTCGTCCATGACGGTGCCCTCGGAGTCGTCGTCGCGCACAATGGTCTCGGCGATGGACTCGGCCGGTTCAATAACCGAAGCGTCGTCGAAGCCAAACTCAAATTCGGAGCGGGTCATGGCAAACTGCTCGCGCAGCGAATAGCGCGACCCGATGGTGCTCGTCGGCGACGGCGCACGCAGCTGCGGCTGGCTCGGCCGGGACGAGCGATGAGAGGCCCGCGATCTGATCGAGGCCGTGTCATCACCACCGCCGCCGCCCGAACGCTTAGACCGGCGCGACGACGACGACGATGATGAAGACTTGTCTTTGGATTTCGACCCCATCTTGCAGTGCCGTGGCCGGGGGCGCGAGCTAATGTTACTGTGGGACTAGGTATGGTGCATGTTGTTGCATGAGGAAAGGCTTAGAAGGGAAACGGGAATGAGAGAATTAAGACGAAAAAACCTGGAAAAGCCGGTCTGCCGTGCATCCCACTACCTTAGCCCACTACTACTTAGCCCACTCACAAACGCCCACTACCACAAGGTGAGTTTCGGGCCACGCCATGTCCACACCGCCTTCCCGTTGGTCGGAATCGCCATTATGCGCACGCCGCCACGGGCCAGAACGGGACAATATCCAAGTGCGACGCTGTGCGATGGAGGGCGGGCAAAGCGGGACAGAAGAGCCCCGCATCGCAAAGGAGGGGCACGAGGAGGGGGAGGGGGAATGACAATGCCTAGTCTGCCAGTCAAGCCAGTCAGAGATTCCAGATATACACCAAAATCCGGGAATTCAACTGAGGGAGGTTGGGGATATCCACAAAATGGAGAGTAAGTTACCGGCTGTGGACTTACAACAATCCGGTACTTGGATGTGGAACTCGAGTGGAAATGTTAACCTAGCGCGTCTGTTGTTTGTCAGTGAGTGAGCACGAGGCAAAAAAGGGCCCGCATGATTTGCATCATCATGGTCGTTTGCAATCACAACAAGATGCTTCGGGGGGTGTGTGGGAAAGGGGAAAGGTATATTCTTCCAGATCTCCATATTGAGAATTTCCCATACCAGTTTCCACATTTCCAGCTGCAATTCACTGGAAGCTCCTGCTGTCTTTGAGTTGCAGGCGATGAAACAAGAAGCTGCAGCCGGCACAGCAAGCAGCAAGTGGAGTGTCGTGCAGCTGAGATCGGCCGACAACTCCCAGCAAACTTTCGGCCGAGCCCCGATCCGATAAGCCCTTATCGAACACCGGGCCCACAGACCAGGCCTGGAATCCCTGTCGAAAAAAAACCTAGGGTGCAGGCGAGCGGCCGCACGCAAACGGGCGCGGCTCGCCGCTGGCCCGCTGGCGCGGGCGCTGAGGCGCTTCCCTCGAGGCCCGGCGCTGCGCTCTGGGCAGGTTAGCCCGAAAAAGATGCTGCCCATGTGCCCCTCACTACCGCCTGGCGGCCCCGCTGAACCGACTCCACCACTTCGGTCCAACCTGGCGATCCTGTCCACGACAACCCGTGGGACCTGCACCCATTACTATCACCACTATCACCACCGCCATCGCCGCCAACCGGCAACATCGACCGTACCTAAGAGGCTGCGCGCAACGTAGCGCCCTCGCCGCAACCATGGCTCGAGTATACGCCGACGTCAACCAGAACATGCCTCGGAGCTACTGGGACTATGACAGCGTTAACATCGGTTGGTGTGCCTTTGTTGATGTTTTTTTTTCTTCCTAACCCTGGGGGTTTTCGCGTTTTTGGCCTCGACAATTGATCGTCTGCCGGGCGCAATGCGCGCTCCGTTCTTGCGCGCTTCCCGTCCAAACCTTTATCTTTTGGCTTGTGTCTTTAGCTAACGTTTCGATCCTGCAGGTTGGGGAGTCCTGGAAAACTACGAGGTCGTTAGGAAAATTGGTGCGTTCCGGTCGATTGTCCCCCCCCTTTTCGCTCGCCGCGCGTAACTGACAACAACGCGCAGGCCGCGGCAAATATTCCGAGGTGTTCGAGGGGATCAACGTGGTCAACTACCAAAAATGCGTAATCAAGGTGCTCAAGCCCGTTAAGAAGAAGAAGATAAAGCGTGAGATCAAGATTCTGCAGAATTTGGCTGGTGGGCCCAACATTGTCGAGTTGCTCGATGTGGTGCGGGATTCACAGAGTAAGACGCCCTCGCTCATCTTCGAATACGTCAACAACATCGACTTTCGCACCCTCTACCCAAAGTTCAACGACATCGATGTGCGGTACTACATCTACGAGCTGCTCAAGGCCCTCGACTACTGCCACAGCAAGGGCATCATGCACCGCGATGTCAAGCCCCACAACGTTATGATCGACCATGACACCAAGAAGGTATTTTCTTTCTTTTTTTTATTATTATTATTAGTCAACATCGCGTCTAACACACGTAGTTACGTCTCATCGATTGGGGTCTCGCCGAGTTCTACCACCCCGGCACCGAGTATAACGTCCGCGTGGCCTCCCGCTACTTCAAGGGTCCGGAATTGTTGGTTGATTTCCAGGAGTACGACTACAGCCTGGACCTGTGGAGTCTCGGCGCCATGTTTGCCTCGATGATCTTCCGTAAGGAGCCATTCTTCCACGGCAACAGCAACGCCGACCAGCTCGTTAAGATCGCCAAGGTCCTCGGCACCGACGACCTCTTTGACTACATCGACAAGTACGAGATCGAGCTCGACGCCCAGTACGACGACATCCTGGGCCGCTTCCAGAAGAAGCCTTGGCACAGTTTCGTCAATTCGGAGAACCAGCGTTTTGTCAGCAACGAATCGATCGACTTTCTCGACAAGCTCCTGCGCTACGACCACGCAGTATGTCCCTCCCTACCATAAAAAGCCTCCCGGGGTTTCTCCCAAAAACTAATTTAAACTCCCTGTAGGAACGTCTCACGGCCAAAGAAGCCATGGCACACCCGTACTTCGCCCCCATCCGCGACCCAGAAACTCTCCAGCAGTATCTCTCTGGCGACACGCAATCTTGAGAAAATCAAAGGGTCATGAGAGGCGAACGTGGCCTCCATGTCTTTCCCCCGCACGCAATCAGCATATGGTTTGTCGGTCATCTCGCCCGCATTAGACACACCGTCCTTTTCCTAAAATACCAAACGAGATTCCCCTGCCCCCTCACACGGTGACGTCCCTACCGCATTATACGTTTACCTCTACCTCATTACACCTCGGGACACTTCCGAACCCGAAGCTGTCTACCTATCTACCTACCGAATCCCCACATGATTTTTTGTGTATCGATTACCTTCCCAATGGCCCGTGATATCCGTGCTCTAAACAACAAATGGGATCCCAAGTACATACCCGAGAGACGTGATATGTAACCCAGGGGGTTCGGAGCATCATTGCAGGGGGTATGGGCAGGAAAATTCGGGGGGTGGGGGGGTTGGGGAGGGCCTGGGAGTGGTAAAGAGAAAGGGAAAGGAAAAGGCAGGAGGGAGAAAACGGGCTGGTTGTTCGTTGTGCCTGACAATACGGATTATACGGTTTTGGTTACCTTGGCTGGCTGCATACCTACTGGCATCGGACTGGCATCGGGGAAGCTGGGGCTTGGGGCGTTCATCACTATGGGGAAGAGCTGGAGTAGTGGGAGAAGAGAAGAGGGAACAGAGAAGTGGGAGAGAAGAGGAGTGCAGAGGTGTGGTGGAATGATCTGGTGGGTTGGTGAATCGATGATGAACGAGCAAGGCAGCAGTCAAGTCGCATTGTGCATATTTTTTTCTCTTTTTTCCGCTTTTCTTTTTGGGTTGAGGGGCTACCTACCATTCCGGATCATGGCGCAACGCTGTGGGAGTTGTTGTCATGCGGTTGAGGGTGCACCGGCGTTGTTTGTGTGTTTACGCACTGGTGTTTTATATATCCCCCCTGCTCATATTTTCTCCGTGTTTTTTGTGTGAAAGTGATGTGGCTTGATATGATGCTATTGCTATCGTTATTGTGAAGCTATGGAGAGTAGCTCAGTGCATAGCTGTTTCCCTTCCTCCCTCTTCTCCTTTGCCATCCAAGCTATTTATTGGCCTCATCGAACCCTAAGCAACTGGCCAAGCACGACGATTCCTTACTGTACCGTACCCCCTCACACAGCTCGCTGGCTAGCTATCAGGAAGCCCGCTACTGCTCTCTCGCCCATCTTTGCCTTCACTTACTTACTTCCCCCTCCAAGTAGGCAGGCAGGCAAATCACAAACAACTAAAACAAAACTCCCTCTCACATCTAAACCCGCCCTCCCCACACCGCCTCATCGTACCCCCAGGCGTCTGGACTAGATCCCCGTCTCCGTCTCCACCACCATCACCGCCGGGCGCACGGACAGGCCCCGGCCCAGCCTCGCGCAAATGCGCCGGCCAGTGTCTAATCCTTGACGGTGGCGTTTGTGGTGTGCCGGTGGATAGGCCACCGTCAGCTAGACCGTTCTTCCTCACTGAGGCTTTCTTCCCCAGTGCGGATCCACCCGAGGCAGATACGCCGCCGGATTTCCTCCGTCTCTTTGTCGTCGTGGCTACCGATGTTGCCGACCCAGACGGCGACCCAAAAAGACCCCCCGCCCCAGACCGTGGACCCGTATACAACCCGAGACGGACATGGTGCTGGGCGGGTGTGGACCGGACGGTGGTTGTGGGGATAGGTTTGGCGGGGGTCAGGAAGGAGAGGTCGTCGTCGTCTGTGTCGTCATCGGGGTTGAGACCGTCGGTGGTGGTGTTGGTGGTTTTAAGGAGGGACAAGATGCCGGATTTGCGTTTTTTGGCCGTGGTCGTTTTGGTGGTGGTGGAAGGGGCTGTTGTTGGTTTTGGGTTGGTTTTAGTTTGTGCTGTGGAGGTTGTGCGACTACCTTTGGGGCGTCCGCGGGTGGGGGTTTTGACTGGTGTGTGAGGGTTTGGTGTGGGCGGCTGTGGTTGTGTTTGTTGGGTTAGAGATGGAGACGGTTCAGGGCGTGAGTTCGGATCTGTTAGCGTGGGTGACGGTTCCCTGACGCGGCTGTTGGGTTGAGCAGCATCTTGGTCCTCCGGTAATGGAGGGTCGGAGGCTTGGATCTCCGGGTATAAACGCGGTTGATGAGTTGAGACGGATGGTGTGACGGTGAGCTGGACGTTGGGCGACGTTTCGGGTATCTCGTTCTTCTGTGGCTGCCGGAGAAACCCCGAACTTGTTGTGCGAGGTTCTAGAGATTGTCTCGCCGGCGTTTCCTGTGGTTGAGATTTACTCGTTTGTTTCTGCGTAGACGCCTGTTGATGCTCGGGGGGCTCTGGTAAGTCGTTCGCCGTATCTACCGCGCCGGTATCCAGCCCGACACTCAAGGTTGGAGAAGCTGCTCGTCCAGAAGAGGGCTCCGCTAGCGCTAGAGACAATACGGCAGCCACAGCCTTTGCTACGCGTTTCGGCGTGTCGTTTTTCTTTGGCTTACGGGCCGACAAACGTGACACCGCCGGCTCCTCGTCATCCGAGAAGGCATAGGCCGGGTCAACGAAATTGCGAGAGAAGACCTCGCCCGCAGCATCTCGGTACCCCGTTCCAACAGACGCGGCCCGGTCGTTAGCGGTCAGGATGGCCGCAGTCGCTGGTTGCCCGCTCTCCAGTGCTTCTTCCGATTCTGCTCTTGTCACGTCAGCTTCGAGACAGGGCTGTGAGTCCTGCTCACTCAACTCGGGCGTCAAGAGTCGAAATGCGCGAGCATCAGGCAGCTTCCCAGCTGCTATTTCGACACAAAGTGTCTGGTTCCGTGGCTTCTCGGCGTGTTTCTGCTCTCCGTCCGAGACACTCAGGTATAAGCTGGGGCTTCTTCGGCCGCGCTCGAGCGCGGCGGTGTCCTTAGATGGCGGGCTGGTGGAGTTTTGGGTATTTGTTGGGGTGCTCTGCCGTCCGGTTTTATTCTGCTTAACGCTAGCACTGGTTGGCGCAGCGGATGTTTTCGGTTTGGGTGGCGTTGTTATAGCAGCAGTCTTCTTGACTCCCCCAGGCTTCAAAACGCCTTTATCCTGCCCCAGAGGCCGCTTACGGGGCCTCCCACGGGGCCGCTTCCCCGGGAGCGGTTGCTTTTCCGGAGGGGGGCGCGGCAAAAGAAGCTGCTTCTTCACAGCCATCCCATTCCCATTCTCCTTATCACCACCAACAGACGACGGGTCCAGGTCCAGAAACATGTCGTCCTCTTCTTCAGTTCCATCTCCAGCCCCAGCGACGCTCAGAGAGAGGCGCGCAGTCTTTTTTCTGGCCGTGCTGGACCGGGCCCCGGATGTCTGCGTATTCCTAGCTGGCAACAAAGGAAGCTCTGGGGTGAGCCAGGCAGGGTCCGTCGCGGGTGCGGGAGCTGGCGTGCCGTACTGCATCGGTCCATCGCCAGGTACGGTGTAGTCCGGGTGGTACATCATGCTCTGATATCCCAGCGGTGGTGGTCCCCCCGGCATTGGCCCCGGCCCCGGCCCCCAATGACCAAACCCACTTCCCCCAACTCCCAGCGGGGGAGCAGCCCTGATATAAGCAGACGGCGACGAAGGCATCACAGCATCATCCCCCCCTTCACTCCCCCCATCACTCCCCCCCTCAACCTCCCCCTCATCCTCGTCCACAGAACCCCCCAACTCCCCCCTTCCCACCCTCATCCCCTCTAAATGCCCATTATCCACCACAATCTCCCCTGTCCTCAAATCAATCTCATCCCCCACGCCGGTGAAATCCCGCCCGTACTTATCAAAGATGCGCTCAAACGCCGATTTCAGCTTAAAAGCGGCGCGTGCGCGCGACCGTTCGAGTTTGGCGTTGGGGTCGCGCCGGGCGTTGATGGTTTCCGGGCGCTCGGTGAGTTCGTCGGCTTCTGGGTCGTCGGAGGAGAGGTCGTCGGTTGGGTGGCTGCTGGTGGGAAAGGGGTTGTGGTTGTGGGGGTGGTAAGAATGGTGGTGAGAATGGGGGCTGTTTATGGGGATGCGCTCGGTTGTTTCGAAGGGCGCGGGGCCGAATCGTGGGCGCTTGCTTGGGGATTCCATGGTGCTGGGGCGTGCATGGCCGCTTTTTGGCCGGCGGGTTGGTGTGGTGGACGAATTGTTGGTTTTATCTGGTGGGGGGGACTTTTCGAGATTGCAAGTCGCGTCTAGGGAACGTGAACCGCGTTGATGGTTGCTACAGTGTGTGTACGGTGTTCAGCACACAGTGGGGTCAACCCAAGAATGCGAGAGTGGCACGTGGGCGCATTGCGAATGGAGATAGTTAGAAGCAAAGTTGAGCCGCAGACCTTTAGATGAAAGCGTCTAGGGATCGTATCACGCATCGTGTGGTCCCCAGTTGTCTCAAAATTGAACATGTACATTATTAGGTAGTGCGCCAAGACTGGTACTCGAGGCCCGTCTCCGGTTGGGGTCTCAAAGAGGTCCTCGGCACCATCCAATTCCCAAATATTGAACCCCGAAAACTCCTTCTAGCCCAAACGGCCCGCTCGGTTCCACGCATAGATAGATACTAAAAACAGCAAGTCTGCTAAGACAACAAAACGCATCATCTGAACTTGCTGAAGATGACAGCGATGATAAGCAACACCAGGACGGTGATGATGGAGATGGTGATCACCCGATTCGTAGCCATTCTAAGAGCTGTGTTAGCAGGGGGTTTCACAAGAAACCGACGGGGCGCCAAGCAACGTCATACCTACGAGCGATCCCTTTGAGGCTCTTGAGACTACGGTCCACGTAACCCTCGCTCTCATACAGGACCCTGGTGGTGTGGTCGATCTGTTCACGCTGCTGCTGCAGTTGCGCAAGCGTGCTGGCGCCGATCGCCTCCGTGTCGTTCGCCAACGCCTGGCTGGCCTTGAGCCGTTGTGTGCTACGGTCCAAACGGTCCGTCCCTGGTAGCACGGTTAACATCGAACAACTCCCGACTTGGATAACACGGATAGAAGGGGGTCGTACCAGACAACAACTGCTGCCTTTGCTCATAGTGGGGGTCGCTTGATGGACCGCTCGGGTTGTCGGTGTACCGCGAGCCAAACAAAGCGCTCCTGTCATCAGCCAGCGTCCGCAGCTTTCGCCGGTACCCGTCGACATCGGTCTTGTAGTCGCGCAACCGCCGATTGATCGCAGCGCGCTGCGCCGAGGGGACGTTTTGCTTCTCCATCTGCATTTGATCCAGCAGCTCGCCCGTCTCCTCTAGCGCCCGCTCCGCCGAGCTCAGCGCCGCCTTCCTTGGCTCCCCCGACAATTCCGCAATCTGGTCCAGTTTCTGCACCAGGTCTGCCTGGACGAGCTGGAAATCGGCTTCATACTGCTTGAACAGCTCGGTACCGGCCTCGCTGTCGATTAGGTTCGCCATTGTGACGGGGTGTATCGGGCTGTGTTCGGGCGCGCTGATGGCTGTTGTTTAATCCCAGCTGGTCGCTTTCGGTGTTCGCTGGGACCGGAACGTGCGGCGGGTTTGTGTTTCAAACAAGTTTAGGTTTGCCTGGGCTGTTTGCGAAGCTGGTTGTAAGTCGTATGCGAGCCGTAGGCTTGGGTTTTTGAAATCCTCCGTTGGTTGTGTGGGCTACAGATCGGAGGTGTTGCGCCAGCGGATTCGGCGGGATCTCGAGGTGTCGTCGTTGGTTGATGATGGGGGGTTGGTTGTTCCAAGATGCAAGTCGCAGGCTGCGGATTGCGTTGCCTCCCTGTGCCGGCTAGCGGGCACCTGGCGCTGACGCACGGGCCAGGCGAGTTACGCTACAAGCACATGACGATCACACGGGGCAGGCACAGCGGACAGGGGTTGGGTGTGTGGGTGGGCCGAAACCGCACTGTAGATTCTCTGCAGGTCAACGGGCCCCAGTGACGTTGATAGCCTGCCCTGACAAACTACCTGCCTGCGATCGATGCCGCGCCATTTCCCCGCGAACTTTTGCCCTTCTGCACGCGCATAACTCCCATAATCATAGTACAGCACAAATCGCCCTCTTAGCCGGGTACGGCATTCCCAGCCATGTATTGCCAGAAATGCCGGACTCCGCTCCGGCTAGACAGCTCTCTTGAAGACCTCAACCCAGCAGCTTATGACCTTCTCGTAGGTAAGTACCATGGGGGTGGAGATGCGCTCGGAGCTCAGCTTGTCCAGAAGCCTTGAAAGCTAACTAGATACCTCTATCTACAGCAACACATTCACAACAAGCCCCGAAAAAGCCCTCGGCGCCCCGAACCCTTCACTCGCAAGACCGTGCCCGGAAGGCGACATACGACCGAGCTTCACGCAACGCCCCACCTCCAATATTCCGTCGTCATGGCGTGCCTGGACGGGCCGACGGGCACGGCCGAGATAGTTCAGCCATGTCGTTTATCTACCTGACCGAATCGCAAATAGCGGCACCGCCCAACTCTGCTTTGCAACGGAACCAGCATGCGCTGGACGCGTCCCCATCACTAGCGACCGCGAACGAGAATCACACCGCGGAAGAGGATGATAGCAACACATCGTACGAGATGGAGCGCATCACCAAGCTTTTCGAGATTCTCTCCGCCCGGTCGGATATCGACCACCCGGTCTGCGTAGAGTGTACCGATGTGTTACTGGAGGAGATGCAGAAGAAGCTCGAGCTCACGATACGGGAGCGGGACGCCTTCATTGCGTTCCTCAAAGAGACACAAGCCAGCGCACCAACCGATGAAGAACTACGAGCACGAGAGGAAGCCCTTCGTAAGGCGCAAAAGGAAGAGGCGGCAGCGCGGGACGAGATTCGAAACCTAGAACGGGAAAAGGAGGCCCTCGATGCCGAGTCTCTCGCCCTAGAGCGGGAGAGCAAGCAGCTAGATGCGCAAGAAGACCGGTTCTGGCGGGAGCGCAACGCCTTTGCCAGCAGGCTCACCGACTTCCAAAACGAGCGCGACAGCATCAACAGCAAATTCGACCACGACTCGCGGCATCTCGAGAAACTCGAGCGCAGCAACGTGTACAACGACACCTTCTGGATCAGCCACGACGGCACCTTCGCCACCATCAACGGCCTCCGCCTCGGGCGCCTGTCCAACAACCCGGTCGACTGGCCCGAGATCAACGCCGCATGGGGCCACGCCTTACTCCTCCTCTACACAGTCGCGGAGAAACTCGGCTTCCGCTTCGAAGGCTACGAACTCCAGCCCATGGGCTCAACATCCCGCATCATCCGCTTCGACCAACCCTCCCCATCCTCCTCCAGCCGCCTCGCCGCTGGCGCCACCGGCGCTGGCGGTACCAGCAACAGCACTCGCACCCCAGCCACAACCCGCAGCGCCCCACCACCACCCCCGAAACGCCACGTCCTCGACCTCTACTCGTCAGGCGACATGCCACTGGGGCTCACCTTCATGCACCGCAAATTCGACAACGCGATGACGGCCTTTCTAGAGCTGGTACGGCAGCTGGGCGCACACGTGTACGCCCAGACGGCGGCCGAGGGCAGCCCGCTCAGCCTGCCGTACCGCATCGAGGCCGACAAGATTGGCGATGTCAGCATCCGGCTGGGTGTGGCGCAGGATGATGGGTGGACTAAGGCTTGCAAGATGACGCTGACGTGTTGCAAGTTTTTGCTGGCGCATGCTAGTAATGTGAATGCGGCGTTGACGGGTTGAGTTGGGATATGATCGGTGTGTACTATGTAGGACCTGAACTGAACTACACTAGGACGGTATGGTATGAGATGAGACGGGGGGCAGACGGTTGAAACAAACGTGGCCGACCTTGAATTCAGGGCCGGTCTGCCAGACTGCGGGGAAAGGCACATTGATGAATTAAAACGGACTTGGCATGCATGGAGTTGGGGGAAATCTGGGACGGCTTGTCATTAACGGCTTGCGTAAACACGGAAATGACGTTACTTTATTCCCCGAGCGGGTATGCTTCCGTCGAGCATTACTCTCCTTGTACAATCAAGGTACGGTTACTTTCTTCTCCGGGGTAACGGGTTGATCTTTTATCTTTTTTTCTGGGTTACTGGCGTTTTGAGGCGAGTTTAAAGGGAGCCTGGAAGAGCTGAGAGGATTAAGTTAATGGACGGCTCGGCTGGTCGGGGCTCAGACCCGATGAACAGTGAGCGGTACGGAATGGGTACGGAATCAATACGGAAATACATCGAAACAGGATAGAGATCGGAGTCCATATTTAGGGAATTGCCATTATCTCTCTCTCCCACTCTCTTGCTCGTACTCGTACACTCAATTGACACCGCTCGCTCACTCAACAAACATATCACATCAACTGCATGTAACCCTTTAAGTGCAACAACCCCTTTAAGGAACGGGGTTTCTCGCTATCACTTCCGCGTCAAACAAACAACCCATTTTGATAAATCAAGATCACTTTTCACTTTTGAGTCCTTTTTACTTGGAAATTGAGCGGTTATGCACAGATTTGGATTCCGGTTATCGCCAAGGTCCGGGGTAATATATACACATAAGCAATGATTTGCGTCCCTTCCCCCCGGCTCAAGTCCCAGTTTGGGCTTGTGTCTTTTACCCGGACGGGAGCAACCAGGCAGAGAAAATTCCCATTTTCTCAACGCCTCTCTTTTCCCATAGAGGAGTCAACTGGTCAGAAGCAGTTGAAGAAGAACTCCCGCGGAATGGAATTTATCTCCCTTAACGGGAGCAACCGCTCTTGGACGTGAGCTCGGACGGGCAAGTAACCTCGGTGAAGGTGACGCCCGGGTTGTCGGCGCCTCCGAACCTGTGGAAGAGTCAGTTTTGCCTAGGGCACACAGAAGAAGAGAAAACAAGAAGACGTACCACTCGAAGCGCCAGTTGCAGCCGGCCTTGAGGGACTCAGGGAAGCTGTCGCAGTCGCTCTGGGAGTGGATGCCGCCGTACTGGTCGCCCCAGCCGTTGGGGGGCGCACCCCACTGGTCGGTGCAGGCTGGTGTGGGTGTTAGCATCATGGGTATTCTTTACAGGGAGGTGGGAGGATATCGTGATGAGGAGAGATGCTTACCGTTGAAGATGCCGACACCACCGCCCGGAATCTAGTTGGGGTTATCATGTTAGTCTTCTGTTATGGAACAGGAACACTAAGAGTAAGGAAAACAACGCACCGCAAGATCGAACTGGTTGCCGTTAAGATCACCACCAGTGTTGGTAGCCTGGACAATCATCTTCTTGCCCGAGACCGGCCCGCTGGTGAAGGTGAGCTCATAGCAGGCGCAGCACCACTGGCTCTCGGAGCTGCCGGCGATGTTGACGGCGGCCCAGCCGTACGCCAGGTCGTCGCTAACGGCCCACGGGCTCTGGTCGGTGCACATGTACGCCGTGCCGCCGCCCGAGTCGCACGCCGACTTGCTGCTGCCGTTGTCGTTGAGCGGGCTGTCGCTCTTGTCGCATGTCTTCGCCGGCGATGAGGACCCTTTGCCCGGCCACGCGCAGCTCGGCTTGCAGCAGTCCCAGTACCGCGTGGTGGTGCCGGTTCCGGAGGCCTGGGCGAGGGCCATGGCCGGGAGGATGGCCAGAAGGGCCGAGGTTGAGAGATGCATGGTGTGTTGTGTTGTGGGTGTTTTCAAAGGGGTATAATTGGGATAGGAATGCAAGAAACCTCTAAACAAAACACAACGGGGACAGGAATGTTGTCAGGCATTTATATACCCATATAGATGACCCAGAATATACCCATCCTTAATCCCCCCTCATATTCAAGCAGGATCGGCACGCATCTTTGCATCCGAACCAGGCACGGCGGCCAACCCTTCGAGAGTGCTTCCCAGGAACACCGAATACCCAAATGAATTCAGCCCAGGCCCGTTTCCGGTGCCACTCCGATAGCGAGTGCGAACGAAGGGGGAGCCATCCCGATGAGCCGCGACCTGGAGAGGGAACCTTGTTTAAGTCCGCTTTCCCCTTCGGGAAGCCAGGGGTTCTTGTTATTCTGACGCGTTGCCTCGAGCGAGAGAGATTAAGAGATAGTGCCTGGATAGTGTAAGTACCGAAGTTCCTTTCTCGGATCTTTACAAACAAGAGAGAATTGAGAGAAGAATCCGACTCAACCGTTGATGTTCTCATCGCGCCATAGCTGTTGCAATTACCTCCTTGTCTGTAGCATCAAGCCTCCTGTTGTTTCTCAGGTCCATACACCAAAGGATCATCAACGCCCCGCCTCTTAACAACCCCTGTTAACTTCCGAGCTTCCCCAGCCGCCGATTCCCAGCCCAGAGAAGATCAGCACTGCTCGGAAGCCTCCGTCCTTCCAGACTTCCACGAACGTGCAAGCTCGGCGGAGCACTCTGGGAACCCCTCTCCCAAGAGCAGAAATAAATAAAAATCGAAGAATTGAAAGCTCACATCCCACTTAGAGTGTGAAAGCAAAGCAGACAACACCGGGAAACCGGGTGAATCCAAACCAACCTCGCCCTGGTTTAGCGTCCAAACAACCCACCATTCCCCCCGCATTACGGGCAGATCTACCGAACGCCACCTTCCACAACAGATATGGAGCAAGAGCCAAGCCATCTCTCGACTGCAGTGAGTTAGCTCATGGCAGTTGCGATGCAGTGGCTTCCAAGTGCCCGGGCCAACCCAGCAAGCCCCCGGGTTTAATATATTTGGGACCCAGTTGCCGCCGGCCCTCGTTAATCAGTTAATCAAGGCAGGGACAACTCGCTCACAGGCGCTCGAAGCTGTGGCAGTAGCAGCTCCTGCCATTGGGAAGTTCCCCACTTTCCACGACTGCCCAATAGCCGCTCTCATGGCTGCCCCCGGTTCCTATCGAATAAGGCTTGGCGGAGCTTTGGCTTCCAATGGCTGACAAAGGTCAAGGAAGTTTTGTTTCCGAATTTCTGGAAGTGAACAACCTTCTCAGTTGTCTCAGGTCCGACGCGCCGCTACACTACGTGACTACTTACGATACTTGATACTCTGCGTCGTCATGGCCGCCCAGTTGCAACCCACCGTGTCATCGAAATTTCACACGAGAGGAGGGGAACCGCGCAGAAATAGAGTTGCAGAAGCAGGGGAAAAGAGAGAGCGTGGGAAAAAACAGGCGAGCGAGTTTCTATCAACGTACATCCTCCGGGCAGATGTAATGTATGCCCCTGAAGTAGGGTAGAGAGCTAAAAGCAGGACCGAACTACCACCATCAAGAAAGGGGGAAATCCTCTCTCGTCAAGCAGAAATGGACGAGCGAACGAAAGCTACCTTGCGCGCCGATAGATTGCCTGAGACGTTAATCCCGGGACTCATCGACCGCGCGGCTACTGGCTTGCTTGCTTGCGTCTAGGAAATCCGAGTTCAAGGAGAGAACTGATCTAGAACCCCCACCCGCGACCCTCACCGCGATCCTCCTCCTCTTCCTCCTCCTGGTGGTGCCGACGGCCGTGCCCGTGGTGCCTCTCGCTACGATTTTCGTCGTCATCGTTGTCGCGGCGTTCGTACCCGCCACCGCTACCGTAGCTGCCCTCCTCTTCGCGACGGCCGTAGCCACCACCGCTACCATAGCTGCTTTCCTCTTCACGGCGACCATAACCACCACCACTGCCGTAGCTGCTTTCCTCCTCACGGCGGCCATAACCACCGCTGTTATCCCCGTATCCGCCACCGCTCCCGTAGCTGCTTTCCTCTTCACGGCGACCGTAACCACCGCTGCTGCCATAGCCACCACCGCCACTACCATAGCTGCTCTCCTCTTCGCGTCGGCCATAACCGCCGCCGCCGCTGCTGTAGCTGCTCTCCTCCTCACGGCGACCGTAGCCACTGCCACCACCATAGCTGCTCTGCTGCTCCGAGCCACGAAGGTACTCATCACGAGCACCACCGCCACCATAGCTGCTCTGCTGCTGCTCCTCCTCCTCATCACGACGGCCATGGTGACGGCCGCCATGGTGCGTCTCGGTGCGCTGCTCCGAGTACTCGTAGCTCGCGCCGCGGCCGTCGTTATCCTCGCGCTGCTCGTAGCGTTGGTACTCGCTGCGTCCGCCGCTGCCGTACTGCGTCTCGGTGTACTGCGCTTGGCCGTAGGTGTTGCCCGAGTGTCCGTACTCGGTCGTGGTTTGCGAGTAGCCGCCATCCTCGGTGCGCCCGCTGGAGTGGTACGTCTCCGTCTCCTCCTTCTTGAACCCGCCGCCGAGAATACCGCCGGCAACGCTGCTGAGGAAGCCGCCCAGGCCGCCCTCAGACCCGCCACCACCACCGCCGCCAAAGCCGCTACCGGCAGCCGCGCCGCCGACGGCCTCGGTCAGACCCTGCTTGACGCCACCCATGATCGCGTCCGCTGCGGCGCCGGCGATCTTGTCCTCCAGTGTGGGGTCGGCCTCGTTGCGGAAGTTCTTATGCATCTTCAGCTTGCCGCCGCAGCCGTGGCCGCAGTCGCTCTGGCCCTCGCGGTGGTTCTGGCCCTGTTCGACGCCGTCGCGGCTCAGCTTGCGCCGGTACTCCTCGCGCTGGCGGTCGTCCATGTCGTTCCACCACTCCTGGACCATTTCATAGCACATGCGGCGGCCTTCGGACGCGCCGCGGGGGCCCTCGTTGCGCTGGGCCGGGTGGTGCAACACGCCGTAGATGATCTTGTTGAGCAGTTCGTCGACGTCGGTGCCTTCGTCGTCCCAGGCGTCCATCAGCTGGGGCACAACCCACGACACCACCTTGGAGGCGGTGCGGCCGGCGATCTCATTGAGGATCTGGAGGTAAGAACTGTTAGCGGGCTGGCTCCTGGTCATCAAAAATGAGTAAATGCTGGCTCACGTTGGTAAAGTGGTCCTTGGACAACATCGAGTGGGTAGGGTCAGTCGCGTCGTCGTCGTTAAAGATGTTGAGCTGCTCGGCCTTGCTGCTCTGAATGATCTCAGACGAGCCGGTCGCGAGCTCGTTCTTGACCTGATCGATCACAGGCACGATAAACGGCGCCATGATCTGGAACACAAAGACAGACATCTGCTCCTCGAGCTGCTCCACAATCTTGGGCAGCACGGGGATCTTTTCGATGGCCTCTGTGATGTTCTTCAGGATCTCGTCGTGGAACTCGATCGCGGGCATAATCTGCTGGTAGATGTTCCGGATGTAGACGGTGAACTCCTCGGGGTCACGCGGTGACACGCTGACGTTCTCCATCTGCGCGGCCTGGGCGTTGCTCTGGATCTCGTCCACCTTACTCTTGTCGCTACCACCGAGAAGGCCGTCGGGGATCTTGTCAAGCAGGTCTCGCAGAAGGCTAGTGTCGCTGTGGCTGCTCTGCTGCAGGGTCCCCTCAAGCGCCTCGATCTCGTTCTGCGTCATCTTGTCGGACACTACACACATCCGATACGTTAGTCTTCATGACGAGGAGCTAAGTCGTCGCGAGGCGATTTGCTTACCTTCACCGGTCACGGAGTGCAAAAAGTCGACACCGCCAAAGGTACCGGTGACAATGGGGTAAACACTGCCGCGAGCACCAGGGATCCTAAGCTTGGTGTTCCGGCCCACATGCGGGAAGACGTCGCGCTCGCCCATCTCGATCAGGGCCAGCTCGGTGTAGTTGCTGTGGGCAAAGAAATCTGCGGATCATGGGCAGTTAGCAACCTCGCTTTTCCGTTGGGGAAATTCAAGAAAGCTCCAGAGTTCTCACCTTCGAGACAGTGTAGACCAGTGCCCAGCAGGCGCAGGGCTTCGTAGAGGTCAGCCTTCCTCTTAGAACGGCCATACGACCGGCCCAGCTCGATACTCTTAGTAAACAGACGGCGGATGTGCAGCGCCGAAGTCATGATGTTGGCGTTCTCATTGGCAATATAGTTCTTCATGCCCGTCTCCTCATCAATAGCCAGCTCAACCCGCTCATCCACAGGACCGCGCAGACGGCGGTCGTAGTCCGTCGCATCCAAATTGTCGGCGTAGTTCTTGGGGTTGTCGATGTGGTCCTCAGGACGGTAGCAGCCGAGGCGCTCGGCGGTGACCTCGAACTCGCGGCTGCCGTAGCCGAAGGTCAGGAAGCCGAGGACGCAGAGAAGCAGGCGGATGGCCTCGGCTGAGACCGCCTTGACCGTGCCGACGTCGATGGCTTGCGAGTAGTCGCGCAGCCAGTTGCCGAAGTAGACGCGGGATACCATCAGCTTGTCGAACTTCTTGCCGCCGGCGAGCCGGGCCATGGCAATTCTGAGTAGCGCATCTTCGATATCACCGTGACGCCCTAGAGAACGTGATTGTTGGTCAGTGGGTTTCTCAAGATGCGGTTTGAGCTGGAGCTCAAACCGAGAATGACGGGAAGCGTAGAGGGGAAATTGACGAATCCCCAGAGATGTAGCGGAACAACTCACAGTTCTGGCCCTCGACCTTGGAAATCCCAGCAATGTTGCCGGCGCCAAAGGCGAGCGTAGGCTGCACGAAGCAGAAGAGGATAATGGCCCCCAGCACGAACGGGAAAGGTTTGAAAGTCGCCATGATTGCGGTATTGACTGCGGAGAGTCAATTCGTGTTTGACGACGGGAGAGTAAGTGTATGTAGTTTATTGAAGAGAGGGGTGAGAGGGGGGTGGATTGCGGCGGTCACAAAAACAAGAAATAGTCCCCCCTTTCAAAGTTCAGGTGCGGGGCAAGTTGAGGGGAGGGAACTTCAGGAATACGGGTCTACCTTGTTCAGGAGGCCGCTTCGGCTGGTGAGAATATGGGACGGCAAGGACGCCAACTTGCCCCTTGTTTTACGTACAAAGGCTGGATTGGGTTTAGAAGCAGCTCCGTTCTCGATTTCCAGAGCTCCATGCGAAGAGGAGAGAAATCAGATTGCTTCAACAGGTGGAGAATGATATTCAGTTAGATGTGTACTATACTATGTTGAGAGCTTCGTTTTTACTCCTCGCAATGGGTGACAACGATGCACACATCGTCCAACCTTCCACAGCAACAACCAACTCGATTCTCCCACTTTCCCGTCCTTCATGCGCCGCTAACCCAGGAATGCCGCCCACACTCCAAAAAGCCAGGTTTCAGCGATCGGAAACACACGCCAGCGGCAGCGATTCAGCTGTCCTGGGGGCCTTCGTCGCGGGGTACGGGGGCTCGCTATGGCCAAAAAAAGCGACACACACTAAAACAGATAGCTCAAGTCTAATCCATTAACATTCGATCAAATCTCAATAAATTTTGATTGATATACTCTTTTTTGTCTTTTTTCACTTTCTGGATTTATTCTGTTTTGTCTTCTTTCCCATTTCTTGGTTTATTCTTTTTGGTCTTTTTTCACCTTTCTAGCAAAGTAAGTTATCCAGGGACTTGGTGTGCCGCTTTTTTTGGCCATAGCGAGGGGGGGAGGGGTTCTTTTTGGCGGAGCGGGGTTCCTTGTTGGACGACTTGGACCCTGGCTCGCCTGGCTTGCGATTGAGACCACAAAGCAAAGCTGTGATGCAAGGTGTGATGGAAAGCGGGGCAACGCCGGCATCAAACCCTTGCTGAAGCTCGGCTTTTGTGAGGGGCCGACCCAGAACTCGTTCGACTTTCCATTCGACTTGTGATGAAAGCCAAGACCTGTGGAAGCCAAGCCATCCAATTGCTGGCCACCTCCACGAGGAGACGCGTCCACCCACACACATCAAAACACAGCCCTGAGACCCAGACAGCCTGACAGGTAAGGTGAAGGTAAAGAAAGGAATTGAGTCTTGCGACTTTTGCTTCGACGTTCTTTGAACCTTCTCCACTATGGAACTGGGATACAGAAATTTGTTTATGTTTTGAATTGATCGAATGATCTCGCCATTTATGTGTCGCGACCCCGTGGAAGGGTTTGCGACCAAGCAGTCGATTGGAAGAGTTTCGTGGACGGCGGGTTTTAGGTGCACCCAACATCACATCAAGCCTCAAGTCCAGGAGCGACAGAAGGGGCACTGAACTCAATCTGGACTCACTGGCCATCCTACCTCAGGTCTCTCAAAACCTAGAACCTGAAATGCAGCCGCCCACTGCCACCCAACAATTAAACCTACCTAGGCACTGGGCGTATTAAGGGAACTCCCGACGCGAGCAGAGCCGTGCCGTGACAAGCTGCCGGGAGGCTTTTGTGTGTTTGCATGACCCCGCTCGGAGCTTCGCGGACATCGTGGCTGCGGGCCTCCACTGTTGCCGACCTGGGCTCAGGTGGGAAACGGGCAGGCACGCTCGTCGGCAACGCCCTGGCGCTCTGGGGGGCAGCTTCCTCTTCCCAACACGTTGCGGGCTGCGACTATTCCATTTTGGGTCACTGAGTTGTTAAGGAAGCTATCCGTACATGTTACTTCTATGAATGTGTATGGAATACTGCCGGCGGCTTCGGATGTTTACGTCTTCTCTGTAAGTTTGGCGGGAGATTCTGGTCTTGTGACTTAACTAGGTGGTGCGCGTGTTTGTGGTATGGAAATGAGGTTGGGATTTAGGGGAAGATGGGTTGTGACTGAGCTTTTCAGTGGGAGAAGTTGCCTCTATTTACACCCGAAGGGACTGTTTATGTTCGAAGGAACGCTGGTGACTTGGGGCATTGGGCCCCATAGCCGGGACAGCTGAAGGGGGCATCAAAGACGCCGCAGGGTGCAGAACTGTTGTCCTGTTGGGGGATGCGTCTAGGCTCCCGTTTTCAGAGGGACATCATCCCAAGGAGCAATTAATCCGCTGGGAAAGACAAGCACTGCAGCGATTCTTCTCTCGGTTGGAGATTGCAGTGGCGGTGCAGTGCGCTCTGGGGACCTAACTTGGAACCTCCATCGCAAGTTGGCATCCCGCAACATTAGGCGGTTGGTTTGGGCAATGCTGAGGGCTTTGGCCCAAGCCCAACCTCTGCCGACAAGCGGGGGAACGGGAACTCGCTGCCCTGGGGGTCGAGGAAACGAGTGCGCCCCCTCTGGCACAAATCAGCATCGCCTGTCCCCCCTGGTCATGGCTTTTCGCAGCGCCCTCGGGCGTGACTCGCTGACACGCTAATCGACCGCCTATTGGATAGGGAGGTCCCGTGGCCCAGCGGCTCCGGTTCCGCAGGCTTATTGTGCAACGCACTGCGATGGCTCCCACCCCATGGAAGCTCGAAACAACTCGTTTTGTACCGACGGGTAGCGCTCCCCTGGAAATAGAGTGTAGCTCTGAAACTCGGCGGCAAGTTTGGAGCCCTGATCAGGAAGGCGCGAGCAGCCCGTCGGGTGGAAACAACACACATAAGCTGGCAAAATTACGGGTAGCTAAAATCAGTACATTTTGAATACTGTCCTCGATAAACTGCGGCAATTGCGCGACAGTTACTTCGTCAACACGATAGAGTGCGACACCTGGACACGAGGGAAGATTCCGCGACCGGATGTCCAGTGTTGTGCAGTGGAGGCCTGGATGCAAGTGCAGGAGCGGGGTGGAGGTCGGCATGCCGATTGTTAGGCTGGGCCCAGGCCCCGGCCGTCCTGGAGCTTGTTGCACCAGCTTGACGAAATCAATCAATCGCCTTGCACACGTCGAGGGTGCTCCTGCTGTCCCTCGGACAAGGTACCTCGGTAGCATTCCAACACCATTTTTCTTTTGGTATGGTGTGCAAGGTAACTTATTGTGTATGAAAACCACCTGCAGTGGGAGAATGAAATGTGAGTGGGCTCTGTAGGGTTAAAGGACAGAAATACAGCTGGAGTGCTGGGTCCTCCTCATTAAGAAACCGATGCGCTTCATTCTTTAGGCACTGCCTGGCCGCCAGGGCTGTAACTTTTAATCCAACAAGTGCTTCTGTTCTAAAATGGAAGCTTGGTGGCCACCTGGAACAGCGGGTCCCGGCGGCTCAATCGCTGAATCAACGTGGGCTGGGCTGTGATTCGATTTTCTGGGCCAAAATTGGGCGTCGTGCCCAGCGCGCAATTTTCGCCCACCAATTTTCAGCAGGTGAAATCAGCGCTGGCACCCCTCTCGCAGTGCCCCACCTATATTTTCGGCAACCCCGCCATCCCCCCCAAAATTCGCCGCGAATTTTTCCTCTCAAACTCTCTGTTCATTTCCATCCCACAGCGCTTGGCCTTCGCCGGATTCCCTGGAACGCACCGCCCACTCCACCATCGCGGCATTAACTTCAGCGCCATCATCCCACTATCGGATCTCCGCCAAAAACGGCAAACACAACCTCCACCACTCAACACCCAGCACCATCGCATTAACCATGCCGCGCCCGCCCAAGAACAAGGCCATCCCCGAGCCTGCTGTGCTCCCGGTTGTTGCGCCGCCCAACGTCCTCCCGGCTGCCATCCCCCCTCAGGCGCTCACCTTCAAGGCGCCCCCCGTTATTGATGTCGACCAGTTCGTCCGCGTCAGAGACTCGGTAAGGCAATTCGCGTTTTCTTTTGTTTTCCCCGCACATCACTTCGCAACATGGAATCGCATCACCATCAATCCCCCGCAACGGCCTCCGCAGTCCCGCGCTGCCCCGTTGCAGGAAAGAAAGCGAAAACAAAAACAACGCGCTCAACGCGTTCTCACATGTCTACCACCAACTCCGCCCAGAGTTGTTTACATGACCCCAAATGTATCATTTTCGGGCGCAACGCAAAATGATAGGACTGATGCCCTCATTATTGATCGCAATTCCGTGCGCCTGGGACTCATCGCACTCAATTCGCACAACACCCAATTTTTAAACTCTCTCATGTGCATTCATCCCGGCTAACGCGTCTCATAGGTCTACCAAAGGCTTCAGACTATCCAGGACTTGATTAGGAGCTTCTCCCAGGATTATCTGCGCCAAACCAACCTTCTCATCGGCGAGGGCACTAGCCTTGAGAATGGCGCTGAGCTGGAGCGCGTCGCAGGCACTTTCACCAACTTGATCCCCGCTGCTCTTGCTGCGGCCCCTCCCCCGCCTGTTGAGGAGAAGAAGGAGCGCAAGAAGCGCACTCACGACCCCAATGCGCCCAAGCGTCCCCTGACTCCGTACTTCTTGTACATGCAGACCGCTCGCCCCATCATCGCCAACGATCTAGGTGACCAAGTGCCCAAGGGCGCCGTCCAAGATGAGGGCCAGCGTCGGTGGTCCGTCATGACCCCGGCCGAGAAGCTCGGCTGGAACCAGGCCTACCAGTACAATCTGCGCCTCTACAACGCGCGTGTCCACTCGTACAAGAACGGCAACCCAGAGGCCAAGAACATGTCGGACGAGGACGCCCGCGCCTACGCCGACCAGTACGGCATCGGCGTCCCTCCCCTCAACCAGGGCGAGGAGGCTCCGGCCAACGACCAGGAGGCCATTGCCGAGCAACTGCAGCAGCACGTCCCAGAGCCCGCGCCCTCGGAACCGTCTGAGGCCGAGCCCGCCGCCCCGGTGGCTAAGACCCCCAAGAAGGCGCCCGCGGCCCGCAAGCGCAAGAGCACGGCTGCTGCCACCCCAGCGGCCGCGACCGAGCCCGAGCCGGTCAAGCCCGCGGCGACACCCGCCAGCCCCGAGATCAAGAAGCGGAAGCGCACGTCCAAGGCGGCGGATCAGGTGGTGGCCGAGGAGCCTAAAAAGTCTGGTCGTAAGAAGACCAAGACCGGCTAGGCTTGCCCCGACGCCACCTTTTTTCCCTCTCTCAGTCTTTGCGCTTCCCTTTTTTTTCATTGCTTTTGGTCCACGTCGGCTGGTTGGCTTGGTTTTATGCATGCTTGGTCTTTTCTTTTAAGATTTCCTCTTGACGATACCTTTGGGAGGAGGGCTAAGTAAGGTCACTGCGTGGTTCCTTCTATCGTCTTGATTTATGAGATGAAGAGTGGGCGCGCGTTGGGAGGGAACAGTGATCACCACGCAGAACTTGCCGTCATGGCATGCTGTCTTGCAGGAGACGGGAGAGACACGGGAGAACATCAAAGGCAAAGGACGTGTGTCTTGGTGGGTCAGTCGGACGCGAAGTTTCGACAGCATTCGCGCGGAGGTAACCTTTTTTTTTTTTTTGCCGCACTGCTCGGGGAGGGGAGGAGGGACATAGCTGTGTTGTGAGATATATTGTTACGTGTATGGCTCAGAAGGTAAACTACCCGGAAAAGGTAATCCATCCGAGGAATGGACCGAGGGGGTGCGGACAGGCGTGCTTCTCACAAACATACATCCATACCTACCTGCCAGAGGTATGCAGAGTCCATACCGTTATTTGTACGTACCTATGTATCGGCCGGCGTTTTTGACATCTTTGTTTTGCACACGTCCTGATGGGGGAGTCGGAGGGGGGTGTGGTCGAGATAGCGAAGAATTTAAGTTTACGCCGTAGCTTCCTTTTGAGTTTTTGTGATCTATCCTGTGACATGTGTGGTTGTTATCTAGCAGGGTCAACTGAAGGGACCCGTCAGGGCTCGCTGAATTAGACACCTATCTCCACGGGTTTAGTTCCATAAATACAGACAGAGACATCACCTCACCACAGGACAGAGAACGAACTCTCAGACAACCCACACATCATCCAAGGAGTCTAGCTCACCTATGGTTCTCTCCCTATCTTCTACCTGGTGGTATTATTCAACCCCCGGCCGTATCTGACTCTTGTGTGGACCAACCCATACATACAATCATGCCCTTCATATTGTCTGACCACGAGATAAAGAGAAGATCTGCGTCGTGTACATTTTCTATCAGTTAAAGACTGAACGGTAGGTAGGCCCTTCTCCTCCTCTTGGTGTTTATGTTGCACATATTACCTATTTGTAAGAAGAACTAGTATTCAAGGTATAGTTTGTATAAGCCACTTTTTACTGGGTGGGTATTAAGCTGCAGCCAGCGGAGTGGTCTAAGTCAAAACGCTTGCTGCCGTCTCCCGCAGCGTTTCAGGGGGGAGTTGTTGGGGTAGGACTTCCTCTTAGAGCAACAACATAGCCGCCACAACATAGGAAGACATCAAATTTCAGGTTGCAAGAGCTGGAAACGGGAAGATTGCTTGCTACAACGAGGCTGGAGCAGTGAGGCTCTAAGTTCTAAGGAGCAAATCTTCCCTATATGTTATCTTAAAAAATTACAAGAACGGTTCTTGTACGGGGTGTTGATGTTTACTCATTTTCGTTTCTAGTTACTAAGCTGTCTCCTGTGTGTTCCCCGGGACTCCGCCGTGAGAAGTCCGGGTCAAATAAAGCTGGAAGCTAAATTACCCGGGGGTGGTTCACCAAGTGTCTGAATCGTCCTTTTATAAAAAATTTCTTCCCCTAGACTAGTTAGTATCAGTTCCTGCACCATAACCACGCGAGCTTTGACGGATGGATGAACCCCGTTCTTTAAAACTCGGACAGGGATGAATCGGCATATTTCTTCGAAAACGCAGAACATCAACAGGCCTAAGATGTAAACTAGGACGGCTGTGTAGGCTAAGCCACTGCTGGGTTAGGACCATTCAAACATCACACATCTCATGGTAGAGGATATATACACATTCACATTGTATCGCTCTGAATAATAGCGACATATCAACTTTCCCACCTGCCCCTTTCCATCGGTAAAAACCTCCCGCATCCGCCTCGTCAACTAAGAGCCCCAGGGAATCACCTTGACCAACACAGAGAAGCATCTCCATCCCTCCTCGAGCAGCAAGCTCCCTAGTAAAAATACGCCGTCTGCGCCAAAGGCAACTCACTCATCGGCTCGGAATCCATCACCACCCCATCAGCCTCCACCACATAACTCTCCGGATCAACCCTCATCCGCGGCGTGGCATCGTTGAATTTCAGATCCCGCTTGCCTACGGTACGGCACCCGCGGACGGGCACGATACGTTTGAGCAGACCATACGTACCGACCACGCCGTTGTCGATGCTTGACTGGGAGACGAAGGCCACGCTGGTTTGCGGGATGTAGGTGGACCACATGGGGCGCATTATCTTGGGCTGGACGGAGGGGATCGAGGCGTTGGCGTCGCCCTGGTGGATGTTAGTGGGAGAGTTTGAGGAAGTGGGATGTGATAAAGAAAAGGAAAAAAAAAAGGGGGGGGATACCATCTGAGAGTAAGCAACCATGCCGCATTTCACGACCCAAGTGGGCTTGGTACCAAACCAAGCCGGGTCCCAAATCACAAAATCAGCCAGCTTGTTCTTTTCAATACTCCCAATCATATGCGACATGCCCTGGGCAATAGCCGGGTTGATGGTGTACTTGCTAATATAGCGCTTGACGCGGAAGTTGTCGGCACCCGTACCAACATCCTCGGGCAAAGGCCCGCGCTGGATCTTGTTCTTGTGAGCGGTATGCCAGGTGCGCAAGATGACCTCGCCGCAGCGGCCCATGGCCTGGCTGTCGGAACTCATCATGCTGATGGCGCCCAGGTCGTGCAGCACGTCCTCGGCGGCGATGGTCTCGGCGCGGATGCGGCTCTCGGCGAAGGCCACGTCCTCGGGGATGTCCTTGGTCAGGTGGTGGCAGACCATCAGCATGTCGAGGTGTTCTTCCAGGGTGTTGCGGGTGTAAGGGCGGGTTGGGTTGGTGGAGGAGGGGAGGATGTTGGGGTACTCGGCGATACGGATGATGTCGGGGGCGTGGCCGCCGCCGGCACCCTCGGTGTGGTAGGCGTGCAGGGTGCGGTCGCCGACGGCTTTGAGGGTCTGCTCGACGTAGCCGGACTCGTTGAGGGTGTCAGTATGGATCATGCACTGCACGTCTAGCTCGTCGCACACCGTCAGGCAGCTGTCGATGGCTGCGGGCGTGCAGCCCCAGTCCTCGTGCAGCTTGAGCCCGCACGCGCCGGCCTTGACCATCTCGCGGAGGGCCACCGGGTCGCTGTCGTTGCCCTTGGCTGTGATGCCGATGTTGACGGGGAGCTTGTCGGCGCCGCGCAAGATCTCGCGGATGAAGTACGGTCCGGGTGTGCAAGTTGTGGCCGCTGTATTGGCTCTAGAATCTTGTTAGTTGTCATCTGCTTCTTGCTTTCTGGTGATCCATATAATTCATATACATACCCCGGCCCAGTACCACCGCCCACCATGGTCGTAATCCCCGAAGCAATCGCATCCTCAGCCTGCTGCGGGCAGATAAAGTGAATATGCGTATCGATTCCCCCAGCCGTCACAATCTTGCCCTCTCCCGCAATCACATCCGTACAGCTACCCACAATCATCCCCGGCGTCACACCGTTCATAACATCCGGGTTACCCGCCTTACCAATCCCCACCACATACCCGTCCTTAACACCGATATCCGCCTTGAAAATCCCCGTCCAGTCAACAATCAACGCATTGGTAACCACCAAATCAAGCGACTCAGCGCTGGTGCGGCCCGTAGCCGACCCCATGCCATCACGCAGCGTCTTGCCGCCGCCAAACTTGCACTCGTCGCCGTAGACGGTATAGTCCTTCTCGACCTGGATCCACAAGTCCGTCTTGCCGAGCCGCACGCGGTCGCCTGTCGTCGGCCCGAACATGGTCGCGTAGGTGTCGCGGTCGATCGTGGCGCCTTCGATGATATGGCCCCCGCCGTCCGACAGCAGCGCGGCGTCGCCCGCCGGGTCCGTGACGTGCGCGAACCCGGCCTCTTGTAGCCGGTCTTGGATTTCCTTGAGCCGGCCGAAATCGACCCGGCCCGAGGCGATGCCGTTGCCACCGCGGATGGACTTGAGTCCGCCGATCTCGACGAGCGTGACCGTCTTGGTGTCGCCGGGCTCGAAGCGTACTGAGCTTCCCGACGGGAGGTCGAGGCGGTAGCCGTACGAGCGCAGGCGGTCGAACTCGAGGGCCGGGTTGACTTCGATAAAGTGGTAGTGGCTGCCGACTTGGATGGGGCGGTCGCCTTTGCTGGTGACCTTGAGCTTGATGCGCTTCTTGCCCTCGTTGAGTTTGATCACCTCGTTCTTGACGCACACCACGGCGCCTGGTTGGTTCTCTTGAGCGAAGGCTTCGTCCGGATGCGGCGGGAACAGTTCGTCTGCGTCGGCTGGCACCGGGATGAAGCTGCCGTACAGCGCGCGGGCGAAGTCGCCGTCCTCTGTGGCGATTGGGTTCTGGACCGTCACGAGAAAGGTGCCCGAGGGAAAGGTGCCTTCGACCTGTATGTCGTGTAGCGTTGAGCAGACCTCGGGTAGGACGTGGCGCCGGCCGAGCATGGTGGCACCCAGCGACATGAGATCGGCCACTGTGTGGTTGCCATCGCGGATCAGCTCGTGGAGGTTGGACGCGATGAGGGCCTGGAGGAGTTAGCTTTGGGTCTTTTTTTTTTTCGTCAAGTTCAACGGGCCAAGGAAGATGGGGGGTCACTCACAGTGGCTTCGAGATGATTCAGCCGTACACCACGGGCCAGTCGCCGCTGGGCCAGAAACCCCAGCTGCGAGATGACGACCTTGTCGATCTGAATCGGAGGAAATAAGTCAACATTTGTTCTCAGAGATGAAGTCCGGGATAAACAAACAAACAAAGTAAATAAGGTCCAATTGGCAAATTCAAATCCATATCTGCCTCATATCTCACTCAATTCCTCATTCTCACCACTCTGAGCCCCCATTGCATTGTGTGTTGACCAGAGTGGATGAGAACTGAATCGTGAGGTTTGAAGACCAGACCGGGATCGACTGCCTTGGCTGCTAAATGAACAACCCAAACAGCAGTGCCAATGCTGCCAAGCACTAACCTCCTTGGGAACGAGATGCATTGTGTCGTCAACGCTCTCTCACCAGTATAAGTAGCCGAGAAGGGAATGTCGAGATTTTGTCTCTTGATAAAAGACTCGGAAACACAGCAGACAAAGTAATTTTGGGGAGAGACACTTCAAAAAGATTCGGCAAACGGTAGTAAATTTTTCTTGAAAGGCATGGGGGGATACACTAAAAGGTAAGGTGGAACGGGCCAACTCTCCGAGGTGGGCGAGGTGGCCCTGAGAATGGATCTTCTGGAACCCAAAGTACCCCCTGAAAAAGGACCTCTGAACAAGTTTTTAGGTTCTTTCCATCCGCTGGGCCCGACGGCCGCGAGAGCGAGGGCGAGAACCGCGTTCGATGAGGGGTGGAGGTGGGGTTGGAATCGTTCCACTGAGTGGAAAACTAAGGACTTGGAATTCTACCCCGCATCCACCTCCATAAAGTTGCTGATAAGCCAACAACCCGCGTGTGGTCACCACACGACGACGGTACACTAATCGGCGGCCAGCGATAAGGAAATCAGATACCCAAACGGCAAGTGGCGGGCGGGGCTCGAGCCGACGGGATCTTCGCGTGTAAGTTGAAGTGGTGACGAACCGGTAGGGAAACAGCGTTGCATTCGCGAGCAGTGATCAGAAGCCCATGTTTTGGTCGGAGCTTCAATCGTGGCCGACGACAGGGAGCTTGTGCCGGATCAGCACATCCTCTCCGGTATCTTTCCCGACGTCCCCGACATCGCCGATGGCCTTTGTACGGTCATCTCCAACACGTTCGATACGTGTACGTTCCGACTCCTGCTTGCCGCCGAACCACGGCCGGGCTTCCCCGCAGACCTGCTCATTCGACCTGAGGCTTCCCGCAATCATCATCTCGCGGCCGTAGCCGAGTTGCAACAGCTGGCGCATCTCCAGATCCCCGATCTCGTTCCCGCAACGCTAGCCGTGGGGTCCGCCATTGACGCAAGTCGCAGACAGGTGGAATACTCCATCACACCATTCTTGGATGGAACTACGGTTCTCGAGGAGGTCTGGGCAGGACTCGATCAGCACAACCAGCGGTCCCTGGTAGGATCCATTGTCGTTGCAATGCGGAAGCTCCAGGAAGTTCCTGTCCAAAGTCCCGATGTCCGCCAGATCCTCCAGCGGCATGGCAAGACAACTGCAGAGTCTCAGCCCTCGAGCAAGGCGGCCTTCGTCGGGGGGCCGGACGTCGGTTTTCATTCCGGTGTCAAGCCACTGTTGGAGGCATTTCTTGGCCAGAGGGCGGCGGACTTGCAGGCGTGTGAGATCCTCGACACAGGTGACGGGATTGCCGTCCGGTCGGCCGTCGACGGAATTGGCGCAATTGAGCTCAGCAAGTCTGATCTCGACGTCCTCATGAGCCTCACCGTGTTCTGTCACAATGACTTGGAGCCCCGCAACATTCTCGTCAAGCGGATTGGCGGCAACAACGGCGGCGGATGGTACGAACTCGCTGCTATCATCGACTGGGAGCTGGCGGGCTTCTTTCCTTTTGCCTACGAATTCGGGCTCAAGGATACGCTGCTCGGCTCGTCCAACCTGTGGTTCAGCTGGTACTCTGTGTTCAAAGAGCAAACCGCCACGCTGCTTCCCAAGCAGGAGGCCCATGAGAAGCTGATCAAAGCGCCGGGGATCATCGAGGGGTCCAAGGAGTCAACGAGGCCTAAGAACGTAGGGGTTCGGGTTCGGGGAAAGTGGATCAAGAGAGAGCGACTCAGGATGTCGTCGGACGTGAGGTGTGGCTGGGTCCGAGAAGACGGCGCCGACCATCTCCCTTGCTTCACAAAGGAGGACAACATCAATCTGGAGCAAGAAGTCCTCAAAGAGCTGGGCTATATTTAAGGGCACCGGCCTGCCGTGTCTCCTCAACCAGTTTTACCACCCACGATTGTATGGCCTGTGTTGCATTGTTAAGGTAGGTACATACCCACATTTTGCCTGTCGTCTCCGAACCTCGTATCCTTCCTCGTCCAGATCGTGGGTTCCGGGATCCTGTCCAACAACTTCAACGTGCGGTGGTGGATGAGAGAGAGGGCCTAGTTTCTTTGACCTGGCCGCAGCAGATGCCAACCGCGCCGCCGAAAACGAGGGGCTGGCTAGATAGCCATCCCATTATCTCTAACAATTGACGGCGAGATCAGGGCCGTTTCAGGACGTCTTTGGTTGATCCCCCAAATAAACTTGTGATATGCAGTTTACTGTCTGGACATAAGCCAACGACGAAGCGAGTCGGGAACGTGTGCTCTTGTCTAAATATCAATTACATCACAGTCCCAATGGACCGACGCCCCGTTGTATTCCGTAATTGTCCTTTGTATCCCGCAAGAATAACCCAAATCTGGAAAGATGTACGTACAATACAGGATGTACAAATGAGAGAGAGCCGAGTGAATAATAAGCTTGCCAAAACCCCCAGAAAAAGTCAACCAAAAGAAAAGCCCATAAAGACCGTATGGTATGTACGTAGTCCAATATTCCGAAGGTATCAATGAATCCAACGCCGAGTAAATGCTCGTATCCAGTCCCAACCCAACGAAATCAGAAAAAAAAAAACCAAAAAAAAAAAAACACACACGCCTGCCTCTATGCATCAATCAACCGATCCTCCCCTCCCCTCCCACCCCTAGCCAAAACCTCCTGAATCCTCTCATCCTCAATCGACCTGATCCGACTCCTCGCCGCCTCCAACCTCTCCACGCCCATATTAATTGTCTCAATATGCACACTCAACGGCACCTCCGCCTGCGCCTGCACCAGCCCAACCTCCGACACCCTCTCCTTCAAATCCCCCAAACTCGCCTGAATCTTCTCCAGCTCCAGCACCAACTCATTCACCAACCGCACCGCCCGCGTCCGCTGGCCCTCCACCTGCCGCAGCAGCGCCAGCTGGCCGTTGTAATTAGCTAAACGGCGGTTGTTGGCGCCGACTAGCGTCCACAGTGTCCAGAGGATGTCGTCTTTGCGGCCTTGGACCGTTTTGTGCGTGCGCGTGACGAAGCTGTATACGGCGTCGAGATGCTCTTCGGCGCGCGTTAGGGTGTGCAGCACGGCGCGGGCTTCGCTGATTAGTTGGCCGACTTTGTCGGATACTAGCTCGGTGTGCTCGATGTACCGGTTGAGGAGGTACTGTTCCGAGAGTAGGGTCGGCTGGAACGGGGAGAAGAACCAGTCTGTCCAAGCGCCGAGGTAGCCCGCGACACGGCCGGTGCTACGGCCGCCGTGGTCGCCGTCGGGCCCCAGTTCCTGGCTGAAGGGCTCGAGGTTGCGTGACGTCCATCGGGTGATGCTGATGACCCAGTCGACTGTGGAGCTGACGCGTGTGTTGAACCGTTGCAGGCTGCTCGTGGCGGCCTGGGCCGTGTCGATGAACCCGTCGAATTCGAGGATCAGTTCCTCTTTGGAAATCAGCGAGCTGTGGCGCACTACAGTGCGCAGGTCGCGGATGGATGATTCGGACCGCTTCATCTCCATAGGCAGCGACATGCCGTCTGCGGCCATCTCTGCTACCCGCTGGAAATTGTCTTGGGCGTCCATCAGGCTGTCGAACTGCACCGGCGCGCTGCCGCCTTTCCCCCCTTTTTTCTTGTTCCCGGATGGCTTGGAATCCGGGCAGAATGGCAGGTCGATCAACGACGCGCCGGGGATGCGGCAGATGGGGGAGAGTGAAGTTGTGATTGACTTGCTCG
Source organism: Dichotomopilus funicola (assembly GCF_033296635.1). Classification (NCBI taxonomy): domain Eukaryota; kingdom Fungi; phylum Ascomycota; class Sordariomycetes; order Sordariales; family Chaetomiaceae; genus Dichotomopilus; species Dichotomopilus funicola. The sequence goes on along the minus strand of NW_026944073.1, from coordinate 91,039 downwards.
CCATGTTCTGCAGCATTATGATGCCGCCAAACGTGATATAAAGCGATAACAAGACGGCCAGTGGCTTTTGCGCATAGCGCAACGCCATCCCAACCACCTCCAACACCCAGCCGAGTGCGCCGAATATCCCGGCAGATAAAGGGGCTCCCGATGCTTCGTTGTCCAGTGTTGGTTGCCGAGCCGCTGTCGACTTCTTCGTTTGCTTGCTAACAGGACTCTCTGGTACCCCGACTTGACGACGCCTGAGTTTCGGCGACGTTTGTGGTGGATCAGTAGGCCGAACCGTCGTAGACGACTCCGAGACCGAATTCCTCGGGCTATCAATATCGATCTTGGGCATGTAGAACTGCGGCTCAGGCGAGAACGGCCGCCTCAAGTTATCACGAGAGCTCTGGCGCACGGATTTCGGAACGGACGGGCGGAACGGCGTACGCAGGAGGACCTGCTCGTCTTCCTCGGCTTTACTCAGAAAATTCTCGATGTTGTCGTCCTGCGACCCACCGATGCTCCACGGTTGCGACCCGCCGATGCTGAAGGATTGCGAGCCGATGGGTTGCGAGCCGAAGGCCTGGGAGCCGCTCGAGGGGATGAAGATCTCTTCATCGTTCAGGATCGAGGTGTCGAAACTGTCGTTCTCGCCGCCCTCGACCATGCGCCATGAGCTCTCCGGCTGGATGTCCCGCTTCGCGGATGATCGTGTGGTTCTCGCCATGGTGTTGCGCTTGGACGAGTTGTCGCGGTTCCGGAACCGCGTGTCCGTAAGAGGTTCGAGATCGAGGACTTGGGAACCGGGGTCGAGAAGCCTTATTTATTTCTGGAATCTTCCGTCTTCCGCCGACAAGCAAGTCCGAAATGTCGCGAGGTCACGCGTCGTCGCGTGTCTGTTTCGTTTGGTGGCGAACGCAGGTGATGAAGGCAGCAGCGGCGTCTTATAGGCCCTGCGTTAAGCAAAAGTGGGGGTTTGATCGCTTTCCCTGTGCCTGAGGCCAGGGGTTTCTTCAGGATCCGCGCAAAGGTGGAAGCTCAAATGAGTCACCGTAGGCAGCAAGGGAGGATTTACGCCAGCGGCTGGGGATGATGTTGTTTGCCCGGGCGTCAAAGAAATGCATGATTTCACAGAGCAACAGTTGTCTGGTGAAGATGTTTGAATACAACACAAAGGTGGAGGAGGGTGGGCGGCTGTTGGAGGGCGTTGGGGACCGGGATTTATTGGGGTCCATTGCAGAAGGGGACACCCATTGCTCAGCCCCTTTCAGCCAATCATATCAATGACACGCCCACAACAACCGCGAGGGAACCACGTGGGAACCATCCCGATCACTTATCTCAGTGCTCAGAACCTCTTGTTTTTTCAGCATGCACGGCAGGCGCAAGACATAAATACACGTAATTTATATGTAAATTCGTTGTACTAGTCATTTTTATACTAGAGACCTATAGTACCCACTTTTTTAACTAGAATGCTGAAGAGAGGGGCCTGAGAGCATTTTCAGATCTAGGGGGGGGGAGGGGCTTTATCTGTGGATCACAGCCTGTTTTTCCTGACGGTCGCTGCGCCACAGTGTGGCTTTTGTGCTCCGATGCCCGTGCACATGTAGCATGTGGGTCTACCGACTTTCCGTCAGAAAACAGTCTGTGGACGGATGGCGGTCGACAGGGGGTTTCTGTCACCGAGTTTTTCCTCTCGAATGGCCTACCCTAGAACAACTTCACAACTACTACTTAAAACTCCATCAAATTTAACAAGGACAATCGGGCTACCAAGGAGATCCTCCACCTGTATTTTGGGACCGATCCTGTATTAGTTGGTAGAGTACCGAGCTTATAGGGTTCGATTGCCGGTCGAGACCCTCTCCTCTCGATGCCCTACCCTAGAACAACTTTACAACCACCAGTTCAAATTCCATCAAATTTGGCCAGGACCATCAAGCTACCAATAAGATCCTCCACCTCGAATTTGGAAACGATATTATACCAATTGGTAGAGTATCTAGCCCCTAGGTTTCGATGGTCGGTTGGAGCCCTGGGCGGTTCGATAGTCGGTTGGAAACCTAGGCAGTTCGATGGTCGGTTGGAGCCCTCCTTGCAACGCGAGGCCCGCGCGCAATCCGACGGTCGGTTTGAGAGCCCTACGGCGGAAGAGTAACATGGGGAACCCAGGTAATTTTGCAGCGGTATGGCATGTATGGGTGCCTCAAAACAGTACATGGGTAGCGGAACGGGTACCCGGAATCATGCGCTGTGACGTCACAGCACAACAGCAGGCACCGTGGAAAGAATAACATAGGCAGTGGAACCTAGGTAGGTAAATTTGCAGTGGTATGAGTACCGCGGAAAAGTAACCGGAGTTGTGACTAAACAACGGACCGAAACCAAAGTACTAATGTTCAGGTATCATGCGTTCTTTCGCCTTTGCTTTCCCTCTTCCAGCCCCTCCCTTCGTCCGTGGAAGACGAACTATCCTGTTTTCTCCGCAACCGCAGGTCTCCCACTCCCGGCCGCACTCCCGTCTCTGCTTGTCCTGCTCACTGTGAAGGCCTCGCCCTTCTCGAGGCTATGCTCCCGTATGACTTCGATGTTCTGGGTGTCAAACATGAGGCGACCGCGGTTGACAGTGCGGAATGAGAGCGAGAACTGAGAGAAGCGGGTGGTGCGCTCGTCGGAGGTCCCAGAAGAGGTCTTGTCGCGGAGTAAGACGCGGAGGGTCGGAATGCAGGCGGCGATGAGAGTGACACAGGCCTCGGCAATATCCCAGATGAATAGGGGGGCCAGATTATCTTTAACAAGACGGGTTTAAGGGGATGTCTAGAGGATGAATCAGGCGAAAGAATAGAGAGAACCTACAGTCATCTTCAGTCCCCAGAGCGGGCGTTTTCACACACTTAACGATGCCCAAAGCGCCAGCCCTGCCGCTCGTTAGCTTCCCTCTCCTCCCAACCCCTCCATCCAGACCGGGAAACTCACACAGCACCCATACTCATCGCCACCAAAATGCCCACCTTCTCCTTCTTCCTCAGCGTAAGCGTGTAGAGAAAAGTCCAGGGCAACAATGCCAAAATGAAATCATACAACGAGCTCAGCGCGCTGGTCACCATAAAAGTGTGAATCACCACATCCGGCGACCAACACTGCCCCTCTAACTCGATATGCCATCTCTTCGCCACCGGCTGACACTGAATCCATGGCGCCATCGCACTAAACCCCAGAGCGATATTCAGCGTAATAATCAGAAACCACACAAACGCCTTCGTCTTTCCCATCGTCAGCCTCAATAAGGTCACAGCAAAGGCCGTCTTCGTCCACGCAAACGCCGTGTTGACGCATGTGGCACGGGAGTCGAGGATGTTGATCCACTTGGGGATATTGGGGACAACGATGTCGTAGGTGTGGTGGCCCAAGCTGAATTCCTTGATGAGGATGGTTGTAAGGATGCATACGACGACACAGACTATCCAGGAGGCGATGAGCAGCCAGTCGTCCCACCAAAGCCCCTTCTTGAAGCTTATTTTGACGTGGATGCGCAAGGCGAGGAAGGCGGCTGCGAAGCTGACTAGCGACCACTGGGCGGAGAGGAGCATATTCGCGCGAGAGGAGTGGTCGGCGTGGGCATACTCCTCGGGACTGAGCGTGGGACCGGAGATAGGCATCGTGGCGGCGGAGGGGTGAGGTCGGTTCAGTGTTCTGGGGGAGCGGGCTTAGGCCCGGCGTCGGCGATCATCCGAGCGCCGCTCTAGCAGGCGTGAGGACGGACGCAGAAGTTGGGGTTGGCAACGGTTTCCGGGCAATCACGATGAGAGCCGGTGTGAAAGAAGGCAACGAAAGTTGGGACAAACGCCTGCTCAAACTTTTAATCAACCGGCGGCAACCCTATGTTCTTGTACACTGATAGATTCCACGGACTCGGGACACGCGCGAGCGTATGGATGTTAATTCGACTAACCGCTTTGGATAAACAAACTTGTATAGGTGTGTAAGGCAAGCCGAAAAGGAACTTTCAATGCGACGCTAATGCACCAATGCTTTCTTCCGGTCGATTCGAGAGACTGCGCGGTTGGCCGCCGGAGCTGTACACTACTGCACTTATGTACGCAACGGTCACAGCGCGAGCCCTGCCGGCGCCAGTTATGGCATCCGCCGGCCGGTAGGGATGCTGGTGGCAGACCTCCTGTTGACACATCGAAAGACCTTTGCTTCCCAATGTCTCATGCTAGTGATCGACCGTGAACTGCCAGCGGTAGCCTAGCCCAGGCCCCACAATACCCCAGCTTAATCAATCTCCACAAAATAGAGTTCGCTTAGCTCTGTGGCTCTTAGCTCGTGTCCGGTGCGCCCGTTTCCAGCCCTCATTAGCCCATTCTTGGCGGGCTTCGCAGTCCGGGGAAGCACTCATTAACCTGGGGTCTTCACTGAGCGAGATCTGAGCGGGGCGACCGGTGAACTTGGCTCTCCTAAACGGGACATGTCCTAGTCGGCGCCTAACACAATCTCCTTCCTCCTCCACAATCCTCTATGTTGGAGGCAGCATCACTTCTAGGAACAGCATTTTCTATTTTAGACGATAACAAGGGAGTATCTTGCTCTTTGCGAGGAGGTTGTATAGAAGCAGACCCCTGCATTTTAGTCTGCGTGAGTTAGTCCAAACGACCGAAAAAGGCCGAGCACTCGCACCACGCCGCCATATCATCACCCTCAGGACAGAGGGCGGGCCAGGTCGGATAAAGCATTCGCGCCACCCCCTTAGATGGTTGAGCAGCGGCCAGTCGTCCTTCGCTCGGACAATTGACTTGGGCTGTGAGCCATGGCGCAGATACCATCCCCGCGCCGACACCGCTAACCGGCTCAGGGCGACCAAGAAAACGATCGCCGCCATTCGCGACCATCCCTTTCTTGCGCGACCGCAATTCCCTCGACTGCAGAGACGAGGATGTCCTGAGCCAGCTGCCCGAGGCGTTTCTCGTTGACCTGGGTGGTGTCGGCAAGCTGTGTACAGCTGGTCGTCGATTAGCTATGCTCGCTGAGATTGTTGTAAGGCAGCCTGACACATTGATGTTCTGGGTTGATGCCGCCACGCAGGTGCTCGCTGAAACTGACGGGCGCCGACGCCGTTCGAATTAGCAGGCCGGAGCGTACACTACCCATGGCCAACATCTTACAGCGGGTAGGTGGTTGGCTATCCGATGACCGAAACGGCAGGCGACCGGAACGCCAGGCAACCGTGGTATTGCCGAAAGTTGCTAGTGCGCTGTCCGTGGCCATTTGCTTCGGCCAATTTGGAGTCGCAGCTGCAGCCTAGGTAGTTTTGGAGCAACTTGTTCTTGGTACAAAGCGAGCAGCAGCGCACTGTGTCGGCCGCGACAAAGGGGTCCAGGCGGCCCGTGCGGAGAAAGTTTGAACATTGAAACCATGGACACGGATTTCGGTGTGTAGTGTATCATAGAAGAGTCGAGGTCCGCAAGGTCCGCGGGAGCTGGTGCACAAGTTCGGCACGAGGTGACAAGGGCCCCTGGTGATGACATGACATGGGGGTTTCCTTGCAGCCAAGCTTTCGGGAAGGACAAGGCATGGGTGCAGCTTGTCTCGCTCATTGGATGGAAAATCGAAACAGCCTTTGATTGAAAAGTTTCCAGTTTCGGGGCCGAGCCTCGCAACCTGAGTGCGACTTCAACGGGCAACTGCCCAAACACATCAAACAAAACAAACACGACACCAGGCTGCGCAAAGCAGAAGGTGGAAGGTGGACGGAAAACGGAAACCGGCAGGATGCCCTTCCTCCGGACGTCTGGCCGTGCATCGCAGGTTCTCGCGAGGCAATTGAGGATCCGCCCACGACTGCCCTTCTCCCAGATCCAGTTCCGGTCTTGCTCGTCCTGTGATAGCGGTAACAGCAGAAGCAGTGACAGCAGCGGCAATGCCTCAACCAGAAAATCTCTCCCGCCTGACCACCGGCAAATCGGGTTGCAGCAAGAGCTGTTCATGACCTCCATCTACAGCCCCGGGTCACCGATTCTCCTCCCCAACGGCGCGCGCATCTTCAACCGCCTGGTCGATTTTCTCCGCCAGCAATACGTCCGGTATGGCTTCCAAGAAGTCATCACCCCCACCATCTACAAAAAGGCGCTCTGGGCGCAGTCCGGCCACCTCGAGAACTACGCAGAGGACATGTACACCGTCACAAGCACCTCCCCGGCGCGCGCCGACACCGTCGGAGCAGGCGAAGAAGCCGAGTACGGCCTCAAGCCGATGAACTGCCCGGGCCACTGCCTCATCTTCGGATCGCAAACCCGCAGCTACCGCGACCTCCCACTCCGCTATGCCGATTTCAGTCCGCTGCACCGGAACGAGATCCAGGGCGCGTTGAGCGGGTTGACGCGCGTGCGCCGGTTCCATCAGGACGACGGGCACATCTTTTGCCGGCCGTCGCAGATCCGCGAGGAGATTGCGAAGACGCTGGACTTTGTCCGGCTTACCTATAAGGTCCTCGGGCTGGGACCCTACCGGCTGGTGTTGTCGACCCGGCCGGACCATTATATCGGCTCACCGGAGGACTGGGCGCAGGCGGAGGAAGCCCTGAAGACGGCTCTCACCGAGAGCGGGCATGAGTACACCATCAACGAGGGCGACGGGGCGTTTTACGGGCCCAAAATAGACATTATCCTCAAGGACTCAGATGGAAAAGAGCACCAAACAGCGACGGTCCAGCTCGACTTTCAGCTACCCAAGCGTTTCGACTTGTCATATGACGCGCCGGCGCCCGAGTACGAGAAGCGTGGTGAGACCACCACAGATCCACAACTACTCGGCGAGTATGGGCCGGTACAGCCGGTTCTCATCCACCGCGCGGTGCTGGGATCTGCCGAGCGGCTCATGGCGCTGCTAATCGAACATTACAACGGCAAATGGCCGTTCTGGCTGAACCCGCGCCAGGCCATCGTCATCACGGTGAACGGGACGGAACCCGTGGTGGGTTGGGCGCGGCAGGCATACAATCTCCTGCTTGGAGTGTCGTCAGACTCGGCTTCGGCGGCAGTCACAGAACCCACGGCGCCTACCGGTCTAGCGGTTGACTTTGATGATAGCGACCGGAGCGTGGGGTTGAGGGTGCGCGAGGCTGTGGCTAAGGGGTATGGGGTGATTGTTGTCGTGGGGCCGCAGGATGCGGAGAACAAAACGGTGGGTGTTAATGCTATGGCTCTGGCTAAGCCGGGGGATAGTGAGGCGGAGCTTAAGAGGCTTAAGAGGATGGATATGACGCCTGAGGCGGCGCGGGAGTATATGCTGTCTTTGGTGAAGAGGTATCAATGACCTCGGACTTGGGTTTTTGGGTTGATGGTTACCTGACCTGACATAAATTTCATGTCCGGTGTACTTATTGTACTATGTATCATACCGTTACGAGGAAACGTGAAAACGAATGGCAGTTGAAATGATTCTAGAAGCCCACCTGAGCTGCGAACTGTCACCTGTGAACACCTGAGCACCTTGCTGGCCTCGAGATGACGCAGGGGTCAGTCCATTTGGGGAAAGTGGGGTTCAACGGTTTCCATTCCTTGCAAGCAAGCTTCAGCTCCTCGCTAACCCCCACTTTCGCCTTACTTCACACAACACAGGAGCTCGAATTCCCGAAGACAACTTTCTTCCCCCACTTCCCTTTTCTCTCCTGACATAGTATTTCCAACCACCATCGTATGAACCCGCTCCAACGAACCACCACCCTCTTAACCCGCCCACTCACCATCCTCACCAAGCCCAAGTTCCCGCATAACTTCAACACCATGGACAGTCTCACCAACCCCTCCGAACCCCCTCCCGATTACATCACCGCCGCCCGCGCCCACGGCATCCCCCTCCGGCAAAGCGCGCCCATCAAAAAAGGCCCCTTCCCCTTGGAACTCCCCATCCTCACCTACCTACGCTCCAAACGCGTAATCCTCGCCAGCGCCTCCCCACGCCGCAAAGCCCTCCTCGCCCAAATTGGCCTCACCAACCTCGACATCCGCCCCTCCACCGACCCCGAAGACCTCGACAAAGCCCAACACACCCCCGAAGAATACGTCGCCGCCACTGCGCAGCGCAAGGCCCTGGCTGTCTACCAGGCGGCGCTAGCCCGCCAGGAGGAAGTCGCGGAGCACGAAAGCAAAAAGGACGTGCCCAACCCCAACCCGAACCCCCGCGACAAGGAGGACCCGGCGGTGGTGATCGCCGCAGACACGGTGATTGCGACACGGACCGGGCAGATCCTGGAGAAGCCGCGGTCGGAGGCAGACCATGTGCGGATGCTGACGCATTTGCGGGATACGACGCATCATAGGGTGTTGACGGGGGTGTGTGTGCTGGCGCCGAAAGTGGATGCGACGCACCCGGGGTATGAGATTGCGTCGCATGTGGAGGATACCAAGGTTTTTTTTGCGGCGGAGTCGGAGGGGTTGCCGGATGATGTTATTCAGAGTTATGTGAAGACGAGGGAGGGGGCGGATAAGGCCGGGGGGTATGCGTTGCAAGGGGTGGGCGGGTTGGTGTTGGTGGATAGGGTGGAGGGGAGCGTGGATAATGTGATTGGGTTGCCGGTGAGGAAGTGTTTGCAGTTGTGTGAGGAGGTGGTGTTTCAGCAGGGGGGGAAGGAGGATGAGGAGGAGTAGAAGATTTGGTGTATAGTACGGGGTTGACATCATGACGGGACGTTGGAAAATGTCAATTTATTTGTTTAGAATCTGGGAGATATATTCCCCCCTAAAGATGCCCGCAATCCAAAATGTATATCAACGCCTTTATGCCTACCCGTTTATTTATGCATGTGATGACCTCCCATGCTATCTACCGCCTTACCTACTTATACACACGCAGTATTATATCAGTTGACCTCCTCACTCTGGCCTGGCTTCGGCAGTCGAAAAGGATGGGCCTCGGTATTAAACACATAATCATCCAAACTAATAAGCTCCGGCCCAGAGAAGATGAGATAGAAATACTTGAGCGTCTCGGCGATCCAGAAGCTCTGTTCACGGCGTTAGCTAGGTTGTCCACAAAAGCCCCCATCAAAACAAGGGAATCAAAGCAAGGGAAAGGAACAAGAAAACGAAAGAGAGAGAGAAAACCCACCTCCATAGAATCCCTCTTCCCCGTCACCCCCGTAGCCCTCACATCCTCAATCGCCGAATACGCATGTTTCGTCCGCGTCGCCTTCCGGATCGACTCAAACATCTCCCACGCCGCATCTAGCCACTCAGTCCGCCCCGTGATTCGGTACAGCACAAACACGCTTTCGATCGCCTCTGGTCGGAGGAGGTATTCGGGACTGCGTAGCGCTGCGAAGCCGCGTGGGGATGGTTGGGCGGAGTCGGAGTCGGGGTCGGAACCGGCGCGGGCGAGTTTTTCGAGCCAGAGGGTTTCGTTCCATGCGCAGGGTGGTGGGGGTCTGTCGTTTTGTTTTTCGGTTTGGCCGTCGGCTTTGCCTTTGTCCTTGCTCTCGCACGGAATCATCTCAGCAAGCTCGGGCATGACACCCGTGGGAAAGGCGGAGTAGGCCCAGGCACAGCCACGGGCCAGCTGTTCACCGATGCCGACGTGTTCTTCGTTTCCGAACAGCCGGCCACCCAGGGCAAACATGCCACCGGCGAAACAGCCGAGGTGCTGGACCTCTGGCGTCAACTCGACGATGCGGCCGTTGGAGAGCACAGTGCCGGGGAAGAGCACATCAGGAGGAGAAGCGGCCTTTGTGGGCTCGGAATCCTCCGAAGGGGGCAGCATAGGGCGGAAGAGGATGTGCCGGGCCGCGGTGTCCATAGCTTTGGTGTGCAGCTGCCCGTACGCCGGATCTCGCCCCCCGAGCAGGGCGTGCATCTTGGACAGGTACTCGTAGGCAGAGTCGGCGGAGGCACCGAGGGAGAAGGATGTCCCCGGTGCGAAGAAGCGGTTCTGCAGGTCGATAAAGATGGGCCACATGCCCGGCAAGCTGGTCTCGTTCTGGGTGCGCACCAGTTCCCGCTTGACGCCGTCGATGGCGCGGTAGTACTTGGGATCGCCCGACAGCTGCGACAGGCGGGTGAATTCGAGCGAGAGCGACCCGACCGCGGCGGAGGCTTCGTGGCCGCTGGGTTCCAGCCGGCCTTCCTTGGCTGACTGGAAGTGGAAGCGGTTGGCGGGCATGTGGTTCGGGGTGTCGAAGCCGGCGTAGAGCATGTCGCCCAGCTCGACGGCCTTGTCGAGAAGCACGTGTTCGCCGCTCAGGTCAAAGGCCGACAGCAGGCCGCCTAGGTACCGGATGTTGGTCTCGAACAGGCTGCAGTGCCAGTCTGTTGCGTTGTCCCAGTCGATGGTGGCGACATGCTGGACTGCGTCCGCAAAGTCCCTCTTCATGCCCATGATCCATAGCGTGTCGAGCGAATCCACCAGCGTGGCCCCCCACCCGGCGAAGGGGTCTACCCCAACCAGCGTCTGCGGCGAGACCTCGTCGCGGCCCCAGGCGTGCTCGCGGTATGCTCGCCACGACCTCCTGGCGGCGTGTATCACGGCGTCTCGCCGTTTCCGTTGGGTCTCGTTATGCGACCGCGTGAGCTCGTCGGGGGAGAACTGGTGTTGGATCCGGGGTAGTTGTTGAGGGTTCCCTTCCGGAAGGCCGACCATGTTGGCCTCGTCGTCCATGGGGTGTGTCCATGCCCGACTGCTCCAGTCGAAACTACTCGGGACGTACTTCAATGCCCGCCATGTCTGACCTTGGTATACATAAACAAGGTCGGTCCGGGTGAGGAACGCGTAGCTGGCGAGGAATATGGCTGCTACAAGAGCGAGTCGTTGAAACTTGCGGGCGCTCATGACAACCACGACTTGTCACTGGCCTCTACTCGCAGGTCGATCATAAGGGGGTGAGATGTGTTGATGTGTGGGTAATTAATGGTAAGTTGACGAGGCGAGGCCTTAGAAAGGACGGACGAAAAAGCACGAAGATAGGCCTAAGCGTAGTGGTTTGGTTGTCACCTGTAAACAAAGCAATTTGAAGTTCAAAGCTTCCGAGTGTTACAAGTCCTGTATGTCTTTTCAGTGTTTATCAGTCCTCAGTCTGCGTACACGAGTTTAACGTCTCGGCCAACGTCTTCATCGAGTTTTGAAAGGGGTTTGAAAGTGGAATGAGGCTTGCGCCTTGGAAAACCTGTTTTCGCTACATCGAGATCGCTTGGCAGCATGCTTCAGGGGAATGTTTTGAGCGGCCCCCAAACGGAAGCTTTCCCTGACATCTGCGGCGTTCTTGTGGACACTCGCTTCCGTCGATCGACGGGTCGGTCCAGAGGCTGTGTTCCTGTGGAGGAAATGACGGGACTCGTAATTTCGCCTGGGCGAAAATACCTTGTGAAACAAGAAACAAGGTTCGTGCTCGTACAAAACTTCCACGGACAAACCAGGGACTTGGGCGGACTGCTTCCGCGGTTAGTTTTTATTAGGTAGTTATCTGTATCTAGACGGTTACTCGTAGTGTCGTTCTGGAAGTTGAGGAGGAACATTGTAGTGTCGGCACTTGAAATGGAAATGCAGGACCAAGTTGTGCAGGAGTGCAGGTGGCAGGGGTACCCCGGAGTCTCTCTTCAAGTGGGGCCTGCTGCTAGGGTGTCCCTCTTATCAATCGCTTATCGCTGACCGAACCGCCCAAAAATTTGGGCCAAGCAACAAACTCCAAACCACCAAGATATCGTCGGTAGACCCCATCAAGTGCGACGAACTCAGTCAATTGAGTTGCGCCCACCCAAAACATCAATCATGTCGTCCCTCCGAAACAGGTACGTACATCCCATCCCCCTCCTCCTTCCCATCCGCACATAACCACTAACCCCCCTCCCCAAACAGCGTCCAACGCCGCTCCCACCGCGAGCGCGCCCAGCCCCACGAGCGCGAACGCCTCGGCATCCTCGAGAAAAAAAAAGACTACCAAAAGCGGGCCAAAGACTACGCCCAAAAAAAAGCCGTGCTCAAATCCCTGCGCCAAAAAGCCGCCGACCGCAACGAAGATGAATTCTACTTCGGCATGCTCTCGCGCCGGGGGCCCGGCTCCTCGGCCCTCACGCGGGGCAAGGGAGGCTTCACGGGTCATGTTGAGGGGGACAGGGGGAACCGGTCGATGGATGTTGATACGGTGCGGTTGTTGAAGACGCAGGATTTGGGGTATGTGAGGACGATGCGGAATGTGGCGGGGAAGGAGGTCAGGGGGTTGGAGGAGAGGTATGTTTTGGCTGGGGGGGATGTTGATGCCGTTGGTACCGGTGGTGGGGGTGATGAGGAGGAGGATGAGGATGATGATGAGGAGGACGGGATGGGTTCGAGACGACGATCGAACTCGAGCGCGCAAAAACCGAAGAAGATTGTGTTCTTCGACGGGGCAGACGAGAGGGAGCAGGCGCTGGATCGGACAGCAGCAGCGGGGGACGAAGACGAAGGGATGGGTGGGATTGAGCATGCGGACGACCAAAATGCGGCAGCAGCAGCAAAAAAAGCACAGAACTTAGAGAAGCTTGGCCGGCGGTTACAATTAGCGAGGAAAAAGCTCAAGACGCTCAAGGAGGCGGAGTATGAGCTGGAAATACAACAGGCTAAGATGGCGAAGACGGCGACGTCGGGTGGGGTTACTAAGAGCGGGCGGAGGATCAAGGTACGGGAACGGAAGAGGTAGTGAGCGGGCGGTGTACTCCGGAGTTCTGTTTTAGCCCGTCTCTGGGGTTGTTTCTTGTTTTGTTTTCCATCACGCGGGCGGTTGTCACAGTCAGTTACTTTGGAGGAGGACTTGACAGGCGGAGCAGCAAATCGATCGATACCCCAACGCCAAAAATATCATGGCCCGAAAAGAGGTATCTAATAAAAATGAAAGTGATAAAAAAGAAGAAGAAATAACAAGCAAACAAAACCCCTCCCTCCCCCAAAACCGATTCGTCTCGTCATACCCAACATGTCCCATCTTCTCATCATGATTTACACATACATGTACGTCTTCCCTTTCCCCCCCTACAACTTCCCCAAACCACAACACTTAGTCAACACCGACAAGATCCCAATAAGCGCCTTAAACACGATCGTAGCACACCACACAAAGCACTTGAACGTGACAGTGATCAACTTGACCAACGCCCGCAGCACCCCCGGCACCTTATCCTTCTCCGAGTCCTTCCCAAGGTCACTGTCCTGGCTCTCCAAGTCCAGCTCAAACGGCTCCATCTTTCTCCCGTTCTTCTTGTCCTTCTTGCTCTGCTTCTTTTGCTTCTTCTTCTTCTCCTCCTCTCCCCTTCGACTCGCCCGGCTTATCCCCCGCCAACTACTCTGGCTCTTACTCCGCCCATCTCCATTCCCACCGGCGCCACCGACGGAGTAGATACTCCCGCCCGGCGGCGGATCAAACATCTCCGCACCACCCCCGCCTAGTGAGATACCACCACCACCACCCCCTGCACTCCCATGTTTCTTCCCATCCAAATGCGCCACCATAACCAACGCAGCAACAGCCGCATCCACCAAATACACCGCCTCCACCTTCCCCGCAACCCCCGTATCAACCTCCACCCACCCCTGGCCAGTCCCATCCCGCACCAGACGCGCCAGCAACGTAGGCGACTCCAAGTGCTCAAGGGCATACTCGGTGCGCGACAGAGCCGGGTGGCGGTCAATGGCGACACAGAAGGGTACGGCCAGAGCCGGGTGGCAGAGGAAGTAGTTGGCGGAATCGGCGTCCCAGACGAGGCGGGCGGATTCGGCTTGGGCGAGGGCGACGGTGGTGAGGTCGTTGGCGCGGTCGGCTACGAGGCGGGCTGCGGCGGCGGGCCAGAGTTGGGCGATTAGGCCGTTGTTGGGGTCGTCTTGGGGGTTGGGGTCGGTGGTGGTGTTGTCGTTGTTGGATGGGTTGGGTGGGGAGGAGGAGGTTGGGAGGATAGGCGAGAGGTGGGTGGATAGGACTTCTTGCCAGTTCTTTTGGTACTTCGGCGCTGTGGTGCTCGGGGTGTAGGCGGCTGTCGTGATGACGGCCGGGTAGTTCGAGTAGCGGGACAACGACGACGAGGCGCGCGGTGATGGGGACGAGGTGCCGCTGTTTGGGCTGACTGAGAGCGCCCCCCCTGCGCCGGATGCGTTGGCCGCGGAAGACGAGGAAGTGTTAGGGGCAGGCTTGAAGGGCCTGTTTGGGTCGTAACGCGAAAGGGTGACCAGAGCCGAGGAGGAGGTCGGGTCGACGCGCAGGCAGTAGAAGGGCTGGCCAGTCGAGGAAGACAGGGTGTAGGAAGGTGGTAAATCCGGAGAAGTGGTCATCTTGAGGCAGTAGTTGCGCGAGTCGAACGAGGTGGCCTTCCACCCGTTAGTCACCTTCCACAGCCCGCGCAGCTCCTCGGTGGTGTTGACCGCTGGGGGTTCTAGGAGTTCCTGGTGGTTTCGTTGCCCCATGGCCGGAGGCCAACGGACAGCACCTGAGTTGGCCGGTTGTTGAGCACCTCCAGCCCGGGAACCTCCTCCAGGCGCATTCGATGAGGAAGCAGTCTCGGCCGCTGCCGCAGCAGCACTTCGTGGCGAATAGAGCGGCCGGCTGATAACAGACTGGGGGATGTGCGTCGGGCTCGCCTGGGTCGGATAGTAGTCCTGTTGGGCCAGCGGTACCTCGGGATTGTACTGGGGGAAGATGGACCGGATGGCCGTCTGCTCTCCGGCGGGTTGCCTCGACTGCGAAGCTGAAGCCGAAGCCGAAGCCGAAGCCGAAGTTGAGGACGGCCCCATAGTGGTGTAGGCTATTGGCGGTTTGGCAATAGAACTCCGGGATCTCTGGCTCGAGCTGCGGACAAGAGTCTGGGCTTCGGAGAAGGCGGTCTCGCATCGCTGCGGCGCGTCGGTCACCGGCTGTGAATAACAGGTTTCCACAGTAGGCTCAACCGCTGCGGGTGCCACTACAGCCGCCGCTGGCACGGTGGGTGGACCAGCAACATATTCGACGGCCGCGGCGGGTTGCCGTGGGGCTCCGTCGAGAGCATGTTGCCAGGGGTTGTTGGAGGGATTCCTCTGCCTGCCTTCTCTTGCCGATGAGTTCCGGCGGCCGGTCCGTGGAGGAGTGGCCTCGGTTGAGGACCTCGTCCGTCCTTCCTGAGGTGTGCCAGCGCGTGGCCGGCTCTGGGATCTAGACTGTGCTCTCGGCGCAGCGTTGGGGTTCGGGAAGAGGGAGAACCCCCCGGATGGTGGTGATGCCATGTCGAGTCCGGCTCCTCGTTTTTGCCGTGTCTGTGATCTGATGCGACTAGCGCTGCTGTCGCCTGCACTACCTGTTGTTCGCTTTCCTGTTTGTTCCGGGCCCGGTACTGTACTGTACCAACCGTGAAACCAGGTCGATCACTCGGGTGTAAACTCCGGCGGTATGGTGATGAAACCTGCCTTCTATTGAAGCATTGTGGTCCAGACAAGAACAAAGTGTGAAAGCCTAGCAAGGTCGTGGATGTGGTCTGCCGGTTCGACGCCAGCAGCGACAACGGCACTTGGATAATGGTATGTATAGGGTATAGGAACCAGCCCGGCAGAACCGGGCGACGACGGGGGCCAATTCATTTTATTCAAGGCGCTTCAGCTCTTTTTGGTCTTGGCCGCCTACTACCTACCTCCCTCCCCGCATCCATACTCAGGACACACACACACACACACACACAAGGCAGTCCGAGCCAAGGAACGCGAGCGCCCGCACATTGGAGCCCCCCTGTCCCTGTTCCGCGTGGATGCCATCATGTCCTGTGTATGGACTAAGAAAGCGGGAGTAAAGAGTGGGCTGGTGTCAAGGTGCATCGGATGGATGTGGTGTGGGCGAGTGGTCAACGCTTCTCAGGGTCCCGTTTGTGGTACGATTTGACGATGAACAGAGGCACGTCGTCTCTCGGCGGGCAAGTGCGTCCCGGGAAAAGGGTGGGGAGGAACCCCCGGCGGCCTATCGTGGCCCGCTCCTTCCCTACCGTGCAGCGCGCGATGGATGGTCGTCGTCCCGACTGCAGGTGAGATTCGGTAGAGTTAAGCGCCGAGCATGCTCCCAACGTAACCGAGAGAGCGCTGTGAGTGGGCAGAAGTGAAGGTGGCCGGGGGTTGCACAAGTCGAAGGCCGAAAGAGTCGCGGGAGGGGGGACGAGTTAGGCGCTGAAATCGACGGGTTGGGGAAGGTGCCCCTGTTGAACCCCTGTTCTTGACCCTTGCGACATCTCCTGCCGCCCACCAATCAGTGCCCAGATCACCTTGCAGCTTGACGCCGACCGGCTCTTGATCGCTTTCCTTGCGCTTTTTCTCATCGCCTTTCTTCCCGAGGAGGAAGCGATAACCATCAAGTCAAGCGCAAGCGGCGAGAGTCTGGAAGAGGTCGGGCGAGCTTCGAGCGGCACTTTTGCTTCCATTGTGCAACAGCACCCATGTTGGGACTAGCCTCTTTCCGTCTCTTCCCGCGTCACCTCCGTCAACGGCGCGTGTCGTGATGCTCCAAAATCCCGTACAGATTTCAGGCCACGACAACTGGCGTCTCGCGAACTCGTCGAGTCGAGCAAGTTGTTTCTCGAAACCACTTAAGCGCGATTACAGACCGCTCCCGTGGCTACGCATGGAGAAGATCGACGAGGTGACCGCCGTTGAAACGCTCCTTATTCATTGCTCGGCCGAGATACAGACCGCGCGCGCGAGCACGAGCAAGCTGTTAGGACGAGTAGTAAGAAGCCTCCGATGTTGGGTTCCCTTGAGCGTATCGCGGCGTCTTCATTGATGACTATGGCGATTCCATGTCACCCATTGAGCTTTGAGATTTCTTTACATGCTTCTTGACATCGAATGGCGTAGCCCAGCGGCACGGCTTGCCACGAGGGAGCCGCTCACTACCACGTCGCTTCGCGAGTACAACCATTGATCCGGCACCGGTTTTCGTGATACCAGGGCCGGACTTGTGTAGGGACCTAGAATTGGCTTACAACCCCGTCGCAGCTGCGAATGTCCTGGATATCGGACTAAGAAATGATATTCGATGTCCTGAAGGATTCCACACATGCAATAAAAAAGATCCCCATATAGCTATTTTCCATATTACGATCCCAAATACTGTCTATCAGCCACCGAACTGGGAACCGCCGTGGCGAAAAAGACTCCGGCAGCCACAAATACCAGTCATCCTCATCCCTAGGGGTTAGGTTGTTGGTCATCTTGACGCATTCCCAATGCTCGGGATAAAAGCCACTCGACTCCCAATCAATAATTGCAACAACGGTCCAAGAGCCTTCCTCATCCTGGCGCACCATGATATTGGCCGGCCGGATGTCTCCATGGGTGAAAACAACTTTCGTCGGGGATGTGGGCACCAAAGATCGCAGGAACTGAGTGTACATGGGCGAGGCCCATTTGGAGCCAGCAAAGATGAAATCGTCGAACTGACTGACATCCAAGATCGGCTTGGAACTGATGCGTATACCCCGTCTTGCATCTTTGCACCCTAGCCCCTCTAGCCCCCCAAGCGGCGTGTTTGGTGGAAAGGGAAGGGACCTCAGCTCGACGAGGAGCTTATCCAGCTGGGCGCTGACGGACCGTTTCTGGACGTCATCGAGTTGGGGCCACGCTTTCTCCAAGTCGAGGCCCGAGACGAAAGAGGTGAACAGCAGACCGTACTGTCGGATGCGGATCACGCCATGCAAGCGTGGCGCTGGAAAGTGCGGCAAGTGTTCCTGCAGGTAGGGGAGGGTCCGGTACTCGGCTGTGAGGTGCTCCTCGACGGTGACTTTGGCGACGATTCCATCGCTGACACGGAAGACCATGCAAGAAGCCGCCCATACGCTTTTGTAGAGTACTTCGCTTTTGTCTAATAGTTTGATGACTGCCTCGGAGAGTTGTTCATCGTCGTGTCCGAGAAGATCCTGGAGCTCGGGAGATAACTGGCGCACGATGGTTGCTGTATCGGTGGTACGAAGCTTGGAGCGGATGTCATAGTGAGGGAGCGGGAGCGGAGTTGTACTGGGTCGGGAGTCTATGAAGTACAAGTTATATGACTAGTAAGTCAGGGCCCAGGAAGGCAAGCGTGTGTTTAGTATATTGAGCAACTCCCACCTGCTTCCTTGAACGACTTGAGCTGCTGGGGATATGAAGAGGATAAAATCCCGATTAGGTCGGCCTCCGGATCCTTCCACAGCGCTTTTTCCAGGCCGAGCAGCACTTTAGCACTCGATTCCTGGGCAGCTGGCTGGCTGGGGTTGAACTCTTGGCTCCGTCCATGTCGGCCTGCAACCGTGGACCTCAAGCTGTGGGTCGAGGTGGTTTGTCAGAAAGCACTTGGGTTGGGCGATCGTGGTCCCTTTGAAGAAAGAAAGAGAATACGAAGGGTCAGCTCTGTATGAGCCAGGGTGGTCGGATCCGAGAGGGAGTATTTTCATGACCCGTGAGAGAGAATGAAGGATGGGTCAATGGATGTGCCAGCGCGCAGGCTACTGCAGCTAGGTAGACACGCTTTTGCTGCACGGAATGTGAGCGGCAACCGCTGATTGGGTTTCTCCCTAGGTATTTTCTGTTCCTTGCTGCTCTTACCGTGTATTAGTTGCGATTGCCTAGCTCGAATTTCCTCAAGCTACCATTCTTTCGAAACAAACGTCACTTGACTTACACGCCCTAAAACACTGCGAATGAAGTTGACAATCGGTATCGGCTCCGGTCGCAATTCCGGCGGAAGCCCGGAAGACAGGGGTATATCCCGGCCGGTCAATGCGGGGCCGAGTGGGTCTCACTTTTTCAGGCCCGGCTTCGGGAACGGAAGACCGCGTGGGAAGCTGATGCGGGGGTGAAGGTCGTATGGATCGTATCGTGACATTTCTGAGAAAGGAAGCTGCTGGAGAGGTAACACGACAAACCGGTGGACTCTTCTTTTAGCGCCATTTTTGGTTTGCTCGCCCCGAAGCATGGGGAAATACCCTCGCTTGATTTTGGATTTAAACTGTATTTTTAGCTGATCTACCCCTCAACGGGTGAAAGGGACTTCATGACCCGAGGCTGAGCTTTACTCCTTTTCGTTTCTGTTAACCGGTTGTCCATTTTTCGCAAATAACCCAAAAACAAAAATTACCAACTCACCTTTGTGCAATGCCGCAACACGTCGTCGTCGTCGGGTAAGTTTCGCCGAGTCTCTTCTCTCCCACACGGAATCGCCCGCTAACATCCACCACAGAGCCGGCGTCATCGGTCTCAGCAGCGCCCTCCTCCTTCAAAAGGCCGGCCATGCGGTGACCATTGTTGCCCGGGACTTTCCTGGCGCCTTTGAGGCGATGGACCCTGTGGCCAAGATCAACTACACGTCCCCGTGGGGCGGAGCCCGTGTGTATTCTCTCATCACTTCCTTATCGATGTAAAAAAAGGTGGAAAAAGGAAAACGAGGAAAAAGACGGAAAACAACTAACATGAGAACCCAGACAACCGCTGGGTCCCACCACACCCAACCCTCCCAGCCCATCTCAAACGAGAGCGTATGTTTCCAACCCCAAATACCTACCTATTTCCGTTACTGAGTCCCCTATGACTATAGATGCCTTCTCCCTCCGCACCTACGCCCACATGTCCCACCTGTACAGCACCCACCCCAACACAGCTGGCATCACCTTCCTCAAAGGCATCGAATACATCGAGCGCCCCGGCCCCGAACACCACGCTATGTCCACCGCCGAAAACCCCAACGCTCTCAACCTCCCTGGCTTCCGCCTCCTCGATCCGGCTACAGACACTTTCCCCTCCGACGGCCGAGTGACCTGGGGATGTGAGTACGACACGTGGTGTGTGAATCCCATGGTGTATTGTTCCTTTCTGCTACGGCGGTTTGTGAACCGCGGTGGGAGGCTGTTGAATCGGGAGCTGCGAAGGCCGGAGGAGGCGTTTTATTTGAGTGCGAGGGAGTTGGCGGGGAGTTTTGGGGCGCCTTCTTCTTCCTCACCAATCCCCCCGTCTTCCTATCCTACGTCCTCCCGCGGCGAAACAGAGACAGAGATACCCACCATCGCAGCAGTAATCAACGCCTCAGGCACCGGCCTGGTCCCGGACCCCTCCATGACCATAACCCGCGGCCAGACCTGTCTCGTCGCCGAGTCCTGCGACGCCACCGTCACACGGCAAAACGCCGACGGGTCCTGGACGTTCTGCGTTCCGCGCGGGTTTGACGGCGGCACGATTGTGGGCGGCACCAAGGAATTGAATAACTGGGATACGCGGCCGTCGGAGGCGGTGAGGAGGGGGTTGTTGAAACGGTTTGTGGAGACGTATCCGGGGATTTTGGAGGGTGATAACCAGGATGAGGGCCAGGGAAGAGAGAAGAAGGAAAAGAAGACGGAGTTGACGGTGGTGAGGGATATTGTTGGGAGGCGGCCAACGAGGATTGGTGGGCCGCGTATTGAGGGTGAGGTTGTGCCTGGGGCTGGGTTTGTGATGCATGCCTATGGACTGGGGGGGAGAGGGTATGAGCTGTCGTGGGGGGTTGCGGAAGCGGTTGTTGAGGGGGTGGAGAGGGGGATTCAGGAGGCGGCTAAACTATAGTGTCTCGGTGTAGAACAAACATACCATGGTCGGGTGTGATGATTAGGGGCGAGTTGAAATATCGAGCCTTCTGCTCTTCGTTTTGACTTTTTGGTCTTGATCTTCGTACATCATACATATACAGTTACCTGCACCCTCCCAGCTGAGCGCCTGTTCTGCGATTACCCTCATACAGCCAGCCTTGCCGGTACATCTTGTCCCAGTGTAGCTACCCAACCTAAGGCCATGAGTTCACCACCACCTCCCGTCACTCATGACTGTCACCTCCCCCCATCCCCCCCTTTCCCACCCTCTAAACTCCCCCCCGCAGCACCACCAGCAGCAGCACCACCACCAGAAGAAACACGATCATACCCCCCCCCAATCCTCTCCCCCCTCTTCAACTTCTCCCACTCCCTCTTCGCCTGCTCCCGATCCTTCTCCGGCAAGCCCCACCACTCCCGCAAAAAGGCCTCCTGCTCCGCCTTCCGCAGCGCCTTCCGCTCCCTTTCTTTCGCCCGCTGCATCCGCAGGGCGAACCACTCCTCGCGCGCGGCGTCGTGCTCTTCTTGTGTGGCGTGCGTCTTCATGCAGCTGTTCATGATGCGGTGGGGCGCGCGGCAGGCGAAAGGGGCGGTGAAGGTGCGGTGGAGGGCACAGTCTGCGAAGGCTAAACCGGCGAAAGTCAGTGGAGGTATATGGTAGAGAGGGTAGCCATGTATAGACGTACCTTTGATCTCCGGCCCGCATTTACTCCGCACCCGCTCGTAAAACACATCGCGCACTTGGGCCTCCTGCGACGCCGACAGCGGTAGTGGGTTGCGCGATGGCATGGGCAGCCGCGGGGCTGTTGCTGCTGCTGCTGGGTCACTCCTCCCACCACCACCACC
Source organism: Dichotomopilus funicola (assembly GCF_033296635.1). Classification (NCBI taxonomy): domain Eukaryota; kingdom Fungi; phylum Ascomycota; class Sordariomycetes; order Sordariales; family Chaetomiaceae; genus Dichotomopilus; species Dichotomopilus funicola. The sequence continues at coordinate 69,656 of NW_026944073.1, read as the reverse complement.
ACCGGCTCCTCCTGTTTCTGTGGCCATCGCGGCCATGCAACTGCTTTGTGGACTGCTCGATCTGGGCTGTGCTTTATTTGACGCTTGAAATACTGTTTTAGAGACGAGGTGGGTTCGATTCGGTATGAGGATTTCGAGGGAGCCCGGGGACAGCGTAAGAAGCAGCGCTGTGTGTGAGGTAGTCGTGGGGTTGTTGTGCCGGGGTGGTGATGGTCCGTCTGAAAGTTGGGATTGGAGGTTGCGGATGCGGCATTGCAGCTCTGGACCATTGGCTCGGGACACAGTGTCGAATGTTCACAAAACCGATTCTACACACTGTGATCAACACTGTACGTCCAACTGCACGTAATACATGTCATTACAATAAATCCACGTACGACACACTTTAACAATGCAAGAAACATAGCAAACACTGTCTCCAGGGTAATATTCACATAAAGCAACGCTATGCAAGGTTTTACACTCTGGACATGATTGGCATCTTCTTGTTTCCTTGCCCCCCCGTCCGTACTAACCCTCGACCTCCTACCTCCTTAGCCTACTCCTCCCTCAACCTCCCTTCCATTCCTTGGCCCTTTCAGGCCCTAAATCCTGTGCTGGTGTCCATCCTCCGCAATCTCCCCCGCCTGCTCAGCAAACTGCGCCCGGTCCAAATCCAGACTCTCCTTCTCCTTCTTGCCCTTCTTACCAAAGTTGCTCAGCCATCGCGCCGCTGTCTTGCCCTCCTTGCCGCCCTTAGTCGAGCCTGTAGTATTCGCATTGGCAGCCGTCGTCGTCGACATGCCCGTAGCCGTCGTCGGGGTCGTCACGCCCACGCCCATGCCACCCGCCGGCGGGAGACCAGGACTGCTAGTAATGCTATCGCAGCCGCGGCCCAAAAACGCCGCCGGGCCCGCTAGGTGATGGAGCGCCTCGTCCGCAGCGATATCTTCGAAATCGCCGATACTCGAGCGCTGCTCCATGGAGGTGCCTTTATCCGACGCCGCGCCGCCGCTGGCCGTGCTGCTGGGACCTTTCTTAAAGAGGCCTGACTCTTTACCGCCGAGCCTACCGGCAATGCTGAACTTGCTGGAGCTGCCCTTGCGGAACAGCTTGCGCACGACATTGTCGTCTTTGAAGCTGCTTGATAGGCCCGCGCTGGCGGGTTCTGAAGGGGTGTTGGAGAAGGATTGGTCAAGCGAGAGCGAGTCGCGCGATTCGGAGACTGATGTTTGCGTGTGGACTGAGTAGCCGTCGCGCGATAGTCGTGACTCGGAGGGGGACTCGAGTTCGACTGTTGGGATCTGTAGCCCTTCGGGCGTGGTACCGGATGCCTCCTTGTTCTTCGACGATTTGTCCTTGGCATCCTTCCCCGGCTTCGCCTTGTCCTTCTTCTCCTTCTCCTTTTCCTTATCCGGCTTGGATTTGAAGAGCGCGGCGATGTTAAAAGCCGGCGCATTCGGGTTCAGCTTCGGGACTTGAGAGGAGTGCATCGGCGGTCGGCTGCCAATGACGCCTACTTCGTTAACATTCGGCAGCATTTCCTCGCCGAGAATCTCATCGTCCGCAGACGCGAGCGTTGTCTTCAGCGCCGACGGTGACCCATGCATGGACTGGCGCCTAGACGCATTCCTGGACCACGCATCGGGCGACCACAGACGGCTGGGTTTCCCCAGCGTTGCGACGTCGCCTGGCTGCAGGCCCCAGATCGACCCCGAGTCAGTCGAGGGCCGGGGCAGTTCAGCAGACGCGATACTCTCCGGCCGCGGGCTGCTTTTGTCCCTTTCTGGGAACGCACCGCCGGGCGGGCCCCGGTGAGAGCTAGAGAACGGATTGAGGCTTCGAGAAAACATGCGAGAGTGCGGCGCGTGGGCCTCCATCTCGTGTCCCACCGAGTTGCGGTTGAACACGCCCCAGCTGCGTCTCTTGTTGACCAGCCCGTCCAGGTCGTCCTCTTGCCTCGGGAAGGAGTGGCTTTGCCCTGACTTGAGGCTGCCAAAGGGTAGGCCCTGAAGGGTATCGTGCTCGCCTGCTTTCGCATGCCGGGACCGTTGGAAGGGAAAGAAACCGCTCAGCTTATTAGGCGGGGGTTCTGTGGAGACGGGGGAAGGCGCCGTGGCGGCCGCATTGAGCGACATCCGGTCGGACATGTCATTCTGGAAGGGGGGAAAGGGGAGGTTGCTCGACGAGCCGTGGGGGCTCGTAAAGATGCTGTAGGATTTCCCGGACGACGCAGGTGACAACGGCGCGTCTTCGGGCGAGGCCCGGTGCGGAGGAAAGTACTCGGGCGCAAACCGGGAGACCGGGCTCGGGTCATCGTCGTCGATATCTGCCATGAGGTTAGACGGCAGAAGTGCGGCAGCCGACGGGCTGAGCGGGGCCGTCCTATTGCTCGACTCGTCCGAGCGGCCCATGTTGGCGGAATGGTCGATGAAAGGTCCCGGCGCAAACCCGGGTGGCGCGCCCGCGGACCGCGAGCTGGCATAGCCCGGCGGTGCTGCGATGGTCTGGTCGATCTGGGGGAAAGGGCCGAGCGTCGTGGGGATCTGGACGTTTGATATTGAAGTACCCGCCCGGGCCCGTCGGCCCATGTGCCCGGTCGCTGTGTGATCAAACTCCATTCCAGACGGATTCGGGTGGTTGTAAAGACCGAAATTGGTCTGCGGGATGTGTTGCACCTGGATGCTGAGTGCTCGAATCTGCTCGTCCAAGGCTCTGCCGCGCTTAGTCTCCAGATTGGACGTCTCCTGTAGGTCCCGACCCGTGCCAGATCGGTACCACTCTCGCCGCTCTTCAACAATCTTCTCACGCCATTCACCGTCCTCGTCCCCGCCCGGAAGCTGTTTCCGGGCCTCTTCCAGGTCCTTCACCTGCTCCCTCCTCTCCTTCAATTCCGCCTCTAATCGAGAGCACTCGGCCTGTAAATCACCGTTTTCTTCCTGTGACTCTTCCACTTTCTTGTCCCGCTCGACCTCTAACTCGGCCATCTGCCGGTTAAAATTCTCTCGTTCCTTGCGCAAGTCCTCCACGCCCTTGGCCCATTTCCCAATGTTATCGTGAAATTTGTTGCGCTCGTTCTGTTTCTCCTTGAGCGCCTTTTCCTTCTGGGCCTTGCGCTGCATGGCGTTACGCATCGCTCGATCGGTCGCGTGGACATCCTTCTTCAGCCGTTCCGTCTGTTCTTCCTTCTTTTTCTGCTCCTTTCTCTTTTCCCGCTTCTCGGCTTCCAACTCTTCCATCAATAACTTGTTCTCGCACTCCTCCTTGGCAATCAATGCCAGTACGTCCTCCGTTTCCTGCCGGATCCTCTCGAACTTTTCCGTCAACACTGGTAGAGATTGTTTCGGATCTGCATTGGTGGTGTCCTCCCGTATCGGTTGCTCCATGCTCGCGGTGGACGGCGAGTGTCGTCGTGTCACCGTGTTCCGCCGTGGCCCCTGACCAGCCGTCGAACCGACATCCCGCGCCGGCGACGCGGGGGGCTCCTGGACAGCGGGTACCTCCAGCGCCGGAAATGGGCTGCGCGGGCCACCGGATTCGTCGGCAGCATCGTTTGGTGCGGAACCTCGGGGCTCTTCGGGCACAAAATTGGAGGGCAGTCGGGCGTTCCCCAGCTGCGGACGTCCATCGCGGCCGAAAGTCCTCAGTCGAATAACTCGACTGCCAGCCTGGAAGTTGTTGGAGCCGACGGCGATGACGCGCACGTTGTAAAAGTGGTCCGGCTTGAGGCCGCTAACCACAATGGCGGGCTCCTGATTCGCGGCCACATCGCCCACTGTATTTTGCGGTTAATTATGCTGTCCATCTGGAAGACGACGATAAGGCCGGTTTGTGCCCTGGTCCCAACTCACCAACCACCCCATTGACTTGGATCAAAAACTTTTGTACGGATCGGTTTGCGGGCGCGCGCGTCCAGTTGACAGTAGCAGCGTCGGTCCGGATCTCCGCAAGCGACACGTCGGGCGGATCGGGCACATCGACACCCAGAATGTTGATCAGCTCGGGGACGGGTTTCCAAAGCGTCTGCCACGCTCGTCGGACCAGCCTGTAGAAATGACACCGTAAGCATAACTGGCCACGTTTGCGCAGGGCGGTTTATGTTTGCAAATGCGCGACTGTGCGACGTTTGGGGGCGGTCGCAACGAGAATTCTCCTCGGCACAAGGCCACACACACACACAAGAAAAAAAAAAAAAACCAAACAATCCAATAGATAACAAACCCAAACAACACCCTCTCCATCTCCCCCCAAGAAAAAAAAGACAACCGCAGGGAAGACCACGTACCACACAACAGCAACTCCCGTAACCAACATCTTTGCATTCCTCAGCAGGACAAGATCGAGGCGAAGGGCGGCAAGTGTGTCGACAGAGAGGGCGAAGAGCGAGTACGAGAGATCGCGGCACAGCTCGGGGGCGACGGCCCAGCAAAAGAGCGCAGCGCCGGCCGCAGCAATGAGGTTGATGCGGGCGGTCTTGGGCTCGGTGAACCACCAGGCGAGGCTAGCGGAGAGGATGAGAAACGTGGGCACCAGCGACGTCCAGGAGAGCCATGACATGGCGCTAGGGTCGTCGGGGGGGGACTGGAAGTCGTCGAGAGAGGGCCAGCAGCGATGGCCTCCCGGGGGAGAATTAGTTAGATGGCAGCGGTGTTGGGTAGGGCGCACGCGCAACAACCGGCAACGGCGGCGAATGCTGCTGCTGTTGCTGCTGCGGCTGCTGTGGTTGTTGTGGGCTGCCACCTGTGCTGCTCCGGGTGTCGCCGCTGTTGGACTACTCGTGGTGTTGATGGTGCGCAAGGGCAGCAGCACAAGCTTGGAGGGCGGGAGTCGTGGGAGTGGGTGTGGTGGGAGTCGAAGTGGTAGGTGTGAGTGGGGGTCGCGAGCATTGGAGTCGCAGCAGAAACATCAGAAAAGGGAAAAAAAAACTGAGATGTCACTGATGCTTCCCTTGCAGGCCGAGATTCGCTTGGTCCGGGCCCGCTCCAACTGCTGCTGCTCCATGGACCATGGATGCTTCATTGGGTCCTATCGCGAAAACTGGAGACGTGGACTCCATCCTCTCTTTCTGTCTCTTTTTTCGCCCTCGCATTTTGGCTGACACGCCAGACAAGCAAGATCTGAAGCTGGCTCCATCGCGGCATGGGCGCCCAGAGTGAGGTGCTGGACGCTCAGTGGCCAGAAGGGCTGGGGGGCTGCATCGGACGGTGGAGATCACTGCCGAGCTTGTGGCCCAGGGCGTGAGCAGGTGCCGTGGTTTCAGCGGGCTGGTGCGTTTGTTCGGCGGGCAGCCATCGCACCTGCCTTCCCGGGCCTAGGCTCAGTGGGAGAAGCCATCAAGCTTTGGGAACACGTGCAACACAGCATGGTCAGTTTCACTTCAGCCTACGCTATGTACAGAGGAGAACCCCAGACTGAACAGAGAGAAAATGGGTCAATCGCATGTTTCTCGTATCTCGTGGTTATCTGGGAGCAGTCAACTCGATCAATGGCACAAACGCTTGCGCGTCTTCTGGGCAGCGCGCAGAAAGGGACATCAGGCAACCTTTGGCTCGACAATTCAGTGCCGCAAGACTCGTTCATTGGGAACTGTCAATCGAGTCTCCACTATCAATTCTCACTTGCAACCAACTTCGCTCCTGTCATCATTCCTAGTATGGAGTGTCTACTAATAGTTACGCATCACACACGTAAAACATTTCGGGTGGTAGGCGTCTTGTGGCAGAGCTTGCATCCTTCTCTCCCCACATCCTCCACGTTGTTTGTTTGTTCTTGATTGTTCTTTTTACCAACAGGTCTTTTGTGCAATTTACCGGTGGTCCGGGCTGCTGACTGCCGATCTTTCGCTCTGGATGACGGTTGCCCGTGGGTAAGAGGACCACAAGGCGGTAAGAATGCTGTTCTTATTACGGATACTCTATCTAAAGATTCAGCCCAAGTAAGAATTAAAAGAGACAAGTTCAAAACCATGGAATTGAAAACATTACCCAGATAAACCCCATATGAAGGCATGTTACCTTTTTAAACTTTCAAGCCTCAACAAACCTAGCTTCTGAGGTGCGGTCCAAAATGAGACTCCGAAACAAACCCGCCAACTTCGGGCCGCCCGCCAGCCCGGCAGCTGAAGTTCAGCTTTTCATCACTAAGACGCCCCAATCCCCGGAATCCTTTTCTTTTCTCGGCTCCCCGCGCCGTCTATTCCTCCGGCCGAGAGAGTCCCGTCTCGTTAGTGCAAGCCAACGGTTTTAGCGGCCAGTCTGGTCATGTGCCGCCAACAGTCGCCGAGAACGCCCCAAGAAGACCCTTGTTTCCCCAACCAAGCCAGCCTCAATTTGGCGGGCCAATGCTGAATTTGCCCGCCTGTCCGCCCGCCCGCCGTTGATCCCCAATGCCGAGCGACGGGAACGGGGGGTTCCCAAGAGGACCCAAAAAACAGCAAGTCAACGGACCGCCATCGGCCGGAATCCGAAACATGCCTCCGATATCTGCAGAAGCTGTCCACTATTCGCACTCTGTACCAATGCCATTACCTTCGGACAATTATTCCTAAACGAAAACCAATGTCTCGCTCGCTCCCCTCGTCCCGTCATCCCTCATCATTAAGAGTCCAAGGCTGTCAGACGCAATTGGGAAGTTGAGCGTCCATGACATCAGCGAGGGGAACCCCAGACATTCCTTTCAACCTTCAAGGGTCTCAAATGCCCAGGGTCTGGCAGGTTGAAACTTGCAGGTACCAAGGCCCATAGCAGACCGCCAGCGAACTGGTGGTGTGAGATTGGTGGGCGGGAAGTACCGCGCCTGTGCTTGGCAGCGCCTCGGAGCCCCAGTCAAGCGCGGATGACTGGTGGGAATCTCGGCGTTTGTTGAGTCCTCGTGATGCTGCCCCGGGGCTCTCAGGTGCTCAACGCCCTGCTTCCTTCCAAAGAGTCAGAAGCCTGGCCTGCTTCTGCAACGTTGTGGTTGCGCAGTTTCGGGTTTCTCGTCTTGCGCGTCCGGAGCGACGATTTGTTAAAGGACGGAGGGTCCCCGCATAGTTAGTTTTGTTGGGGCCTTTTTATCTTACGGGTTACTTTCTGCTGCGTCCTCCCGTCCAACGGTCCAGCCCACGCACATGCAATTCGGTGCATTAACTCGATGCCGGCTGCCCAATCCGCCCCGCGATTCTCGTTTGCGATTAGTTCGTTGCTTTGCCGAACCCCCCCTCTCGGTCCCAACTTCTCATCTGTAAGACGACGGGAGAGCGCCGCGTTCGATTATTTGCCCCTCAACCTCCGACGACCGCCGGTCGGGCTACACCTATTTGTACCTGTGTTTACATCTTTTTGGCTTTTCCTCCGAGGACTTGCGACCCTACCCAACGACAGCAGCCTGCCTGCCGGCATCCATTCAAGCGCTGCGCCCCCGAATCCTGAACCGCGGCGGCTCGGCGTGTGGCGACGGACGATTAAAGATCTCTAGGACCCCATAATACCGACCTCGCACCTCGGCTTGCACAAACCCCGGGGTTTTTTATTCTCTCTCCCTGCACAAACAAGCGGTAAAAAAACAAAATCAAAAGAGATAAACTCTCTTCCTACCCCTGGGCCGCAAGGCCACCGCTTCATGTTTTGAGAAAAGCGCACAGCGAACGGCGAACAGCGAAATCATCAATTCCTACCATCCATCCACCTCTTCCCGGTCATTGGCCATCCTTAGCCCGCCATGCAATACGTCCGGAATTTGAGCGACTCGGTGTCGACAGCATGGAACTCGATCAACCCGGCCACCCTCAGCGGGGCCATCGATGTGATTGTGGTCGAGCAAGATGACGGCAGCCTGTCGTGTTCTCCATTCCACGTGCGATTCGGCAAGTTCTCGCTGTTGCGCCCGTACGAGAAGAAGGTCGAGTTCAAAGTCAATGGGGTGAAGCAGCCGTACTCGATGAAACTCGGAGAGGGCGGGGAGGCTTTCTTTGTGTTTGAGACCAGCGATACCATCCCAAAGAGCCTGCAGACCTCGCCGTTAGTGTCGCCCGCCTCTAGCCCACCTCTCGATCCTCAGCAGAGTGGGCAACCGCCATTACAAGAGCCTGAATCCCTGGACCTCAACGACCCCGTGGGAAAGTCTCGTTCGGCGAGCTTCACACGGCCACCCCCGACGGTTCTGCAGCCTATGGGCCGAGACGGTACGCAGCTTCGTCTTTTTTGTTTAGGAACAACAGGGGAAGAACCATTTCCGCTAACGAGAATTAGGCCTGCTTACACCTCGCTCGACATCCCCAGAGCTCTCCAAAGGCGCTCCCTCTGTCGAGAATTCTCCCCGGCGCCCCTACAGCGATGACATCCTCCGACGAGCCGGGCGGAAGCTGTCGAGTGACCACAGTTCGAGTGACGATGATAACCCCTTGTTGCCCGAACAGTCCATGAGCCCCCCTGCCCTCGCCCCGGAGGAAGCTCTACAGCGGGCTAACAACCTGTCCAAGGAGCTAGCTGCCGTGGGCATCCCAACACACATCACCGGAACCGGAGACCTCATGCTCGACATGACGAGTTTCAAGAACAGCGACGAGGATGCCATCCGAGCAGAAATACTCGCTCGCAAGGTGCTCTCGGAGGAGCTAGATGGCAACTACGATATTGGCGCTCTGTTTGGCGTCGATGAGCGGGGGAACCTCTGGATCTACAGCAGCGAAGAGGCCAAGAGCGAAGCCATGGCGAGGGCGATGGAGTCGACAATGCGCGGGCCGCCGGGCCTGTCTATCGATGCCGCATCCGACCCCGGTTACCAGAGCGACAGCAGCGATGCGACAGCGTCGCCCACCACGCCGGGCCACCACCGGAGGACCGAGTCGGATGTCGGACAGATGACCCTGCAGACCCCTCCCAGCTCGCCCGGAGCCGCGCCCGCAGGCGATCCTAACAGAAACTACGCCAAGACGCTCCGGCTGACTAGCGACCAGCTCAAAGCCTTAGATCTGAAACCGGGTGAGAACTCGATGAGCTTCACGGTGAACAGGGCCACCTGCCAGGCCTACATGTACCTGTGGAAGCACGAAACGCCCGTGGTGATCTCAGACATCGACGGGACCATCACCAAATCCGACGCTCTCGGCCATGTGCTCAACATGATCGGACGAGACTGGACCCACGCAGGTGTGGCCAAGCTGTACAACGACATCGTGGCCAACGGCTACAACATCATGTACCTAACCAGCCGGTCCGTCGGGCAGGCCGACAGCACACGGACGTACCTCGCGGGCATCGTCCAGGACGGTTACCGCCTCCCACGAGGACCAACAATCCTCTCGCCCGACCGAACAATGGCCGCCTTACGCCGCGAGATCTATCTACGCAAGCCGCACATCTTCAAAATGTCAACCCTCCGCGACATCCGCAGCCTGTACGGGCCGGACCGCACGCCCTTCTCGGCCGGGTTCGGCAACCGGTTCACCGACCAGATCTCATATCGCACCGTCGACGTGCCGCGCACCCGCATCTTCACCATCAACTCCAACGCCGAGGTCTCGCTCGACCTGCTCAGCCTCAACCGCATGAAACTCAGCTACGTCAACATGAGCGAGGTCGTCGATCACTACTTCCCGCCCGTCGGGACGCTCGTCAAGGGCGGCGGGGAGGAGTATACTGACTTCACCTTTTGGCGGGACACGCCGCTGGAGCTAGATGAGTTTTCCGCGAGTGATAGCGAGCATGAAGACGATGATGACGAGGTGGATGACGATGACGATATCGATGCCCACGGCCCCGAAGAGGATGAGTATGAAGAGTATGCCGAGGAGGGAGACGAGGAAGAAGTCGGCGAGGGTCTGGGGGAGAGCTATTTCTCGCGCAACTCGGTGGACGAGTACGGCGAAGGCAGCGCCCTGGGCGAGAGTTACGATGAGGAGCGGATGATGAGCTCGACGATAGAGGACGAATACGCCGCCGACGACGACGGGCACGCTGTCGAAGAGGAGTTGTATGTGGAAGAGGGTGCCAAAGGGCATGAAGAGGGGGACGTGGAGATTGATGAGGACGTTGAAGTGAAACTGCCCATTCCCGGCCGGAAATCGCCGAACGGCGGCGCTGGGGTCCACGATGTGGATGCTGAGCTGATCACGGGGGTGAAGAACTTGAGGATGGACAAGAAGTGAAAGTAATGTGCTCATTGGGAGGAGACTCGAACATATACCATCGTCAGCTGTTGGGATGTCGGGAAGATGTTCGGAAGAGCTTTGCAGGACACAAAAGGAAGGTGGGATACGAACGACGGGAGCGAGTTGACGGATGGTTACGAAGGAGCGGTATTCCTTTTCCTCCTTTGAGGGCCATAGACCGTAGACCGATTGTTTGACTTGGGAGAGGGGTCAGTTGTTGTTTTTTACATTTTGCATAGCGCGGCGTAGCGGCCTTATGGTTTCCGTAGCATTAGGGGCAATATTACTTGAAGGCGTACGTCTCTTTGGTTGTCATCTTCGCTATCTTTTGTCGTGCTTGTCAAGTCTCCCGTTGTGGTCACTCTTGGTCAAGTACTGTTAGTTCCTGACCATCAAACTTGCATGGCTGATAATGTCTCGATAAACGCCATGGCGCCTTATGCCTGATTGTACTGTACTGTGCAATCTACCCTTAACTCCTAACTCAAAAGATTACCGAGTTCTTCCTGCCGTCCCTCCCTTTTTAATAGCCTCCCATTGCTTGGTAAGGCTTGATACTGATTTACAGACAGGCAGATAATCAGGCAGGCACTCACGCCTCAGCCATCTCCTCATCCTCCAACCCATCATCCCCAAAGACATCCCCAATCGTCCCGCCTTCAACCTCATCCTCACCCTCAACATCCATAGCATCATCACCATCCTTATTCCCACCCGCCCCAGCACCACTATCCAGCATCATCACATCCCCCTCGTCCTCCTCATCCTCCTCCTCACTACTCGCATCCATCCCTTCCTGGCCCTCCCACACATTCTTCAATCCCCACGGCACACCACTCAACACAAACCTCTCCCCAGGCAATCGCACCCCCCACTCGCTAGGCATCACCCTCGGCAGCGCAATCTTGTTCCTCTCCCGCGCCAACTCCAACATCCATTCCTTACTCGCACCACCACCACCGCCCACACCACCACCAGCCCCTCCCACTCCAGGCCCTCCACTCCCGGGTCCCGATCCAGCACCTGCGCTCACTCCAGCACCGCTCCCAACCCCCCCCGTGCCCCCTCCACCCCCCCCGCGAAACTGAAACCCCAACCGACTCGCAATTGCCAACTGCACCGCATTACTACTAACCGCCGCATCGCCCACATTAACAGGCGCAGCGCCCGACGCAGCCGACGGTCTTGCGCCGGCGTGGGAAGTATACGGGTCAGCGGATAGGTGCAGCGCGTCGGAGAGGATGGAGGCCGTGTGGCGGTAGGCGAAGTCCAGCAGGAGGAGGGGCACGCGCTGCTCGAAGGAGGTCACGCCTTGGGCGGTGAGGAGGAGTTCGATTGTGCGGGCGTCGCGGGGGCGCGGGGCGGTGGTGGAGGGGTTGGAGGGGTTGTTGTTGTTGTGGGCGGGGTTGGTGCCGACGCCGGCGAGGGATTGGACGTGGGCGTGGGGTTGTTGTTGGGGTTGTTGCGGTTGGGATTGGGATTGGGATTGGGATTGCTGTTGTTGTGTTTGTTGTTGAGTTTGCGTCTGGTTTTGGTTTTGGCTCTGGCTCGGGCCGGGAGCGGGTGTCGAGGCGGATTGCGACTGGGAGGGCTGCTGTGTGTCGCTAGAGGAGGGCGGAGCGCCGTTGATCTGGGGCGCGGCGGCGCCGGCGTTGGACATGATGGTTTTTTGCTTGAAGCTATGTGAAGGGTGAAAAGCGTTTGTCGCGATGTGATGATGAGGGATTGAGGAATGGAATCAAGCGAGGTGCTTCCAATGGTCTAGGAGAGGAATCGGCTAGGAAAGATGGATAGCTTTGGAAGTTTTCCTGGTTCTTTGTTAACTGTGGGATGGGAGTCAGGATCTCTAAAAAGGTTGATACAATGTGATGAATCAGGAGGTTGAACAAAGTTCAAGGCCGAGATGGCTGATGCTGGCCGAGCACGCGCAGTCGCGCTAAGCCGACAATAGGTGCAGGCGCCACAATAGCTTTGCCTGCCACAATGCACAATGAGCCTGAATAGGCGCACGGGCCATTGTTCATTTTTACGACCCTAACCCTGTATCTCAATAGAGTAAGTCACCTCAAGGTAAACTCGTGCAGAGGAATAAACATTCATAACAAAGAATTGGTACCTCCCACCCCTCTCTCTCTAAATAGTATGCATTGGCTGTTAGATACTGAAATTTCTAGTCAGTAATTCCTGCGCAGTATGTGGTAACCATCCACGTTCCTTAGCGATTGGGGGTCGCACCTCCCAGTCTTTTATGGAGCTGAACAATGCACACCCAATCACACCCCTGTCCGTTGCTTGGAAAGGAAAAGCAATTCATTCACCAATTCCAACTTGGAGGGGCACACGGCAGAGCCATGGAGGGGCAGATAGACCCCACCTTCAGTGGGTGCCGATACAGGAGGGCCACCCTCGAAACTTTGTGATGACTCCCCCAAATTTTGCGACGAAGCTTCAAGGGGTTTACAAGTGAAATAACAAAGAAATAATAATAAAAAACCCGGTCAAAAACACCCGACCCGACCACGAGCCCGCCATGGAGACAACCCTCCCGCTCCCCTTCCTCGTCGGCGTCAATGTGCCCCCCGGCCTCGGCGGCGAAAAGGAAGGGCTCAACCGCGAGGAAGTGTCCAGTCTCGGCTGCGTCTTCTTCGAAGTCGCGCCCCCGACCCTTGAGAAAGTGCTGCGCTTCCTAGGACGCCACAACACCGAGTTCCAGCCCTTCTTCGACGTGACCCGCCTCGAGTCCCGCGAGGACATCATCACCCTGCTCGACGGCGGTGCGCGCAAGGTCTTTGTGCGGCCCGACCAGCTGCCTGACTTCGCCGAGTTTGGATCGCGGGTCGCTGCCGTTCTGGCTGGGGACAAGATCGCGGATGTGGCGTCGGCTGGGACCCAGCACGGCCTGCTGGTCTCTGGGCTGGACCTAGCCTCGCCAGGCGTCGAGCAGCTCAAGGCCAAGAAGATCGAGCCGTTGTTTGTCAAGCCCGCTGCGGGGGCCGACCTGGAAGCGTTCGTCAAGCTCGCGGCAGAGTACAAAGCCGTACCCATCCTTCCATCTACGGGCCTCAGCAGCACCACACAACCAGGCAAGCTTGCGGTGTCCAAGATCCTAGCTTCCACCTGGAAGTCGGACCGCCCAGATGGTCTGATCCCCACCGTGGTGGTCGACGAGCTGAACACGGCGCTGGGGCTGGTGTACAGCAGCGAGGAGAGCGTGGGCGAGGCGATCAAGACCCAGACGGGCGTTTACCAGAGCCGGAAGCGCGGATTGTGGTACAAGGGCGCGACGTCGGGGGACACACAAGAACTCGTCCGGGTATCCCTGGATTGCGACAATGACGCGCTCAAGTTTGTGGTCCGGCAAAAGGGGCGCTTCTGTCACTTGGATCAGTCGGGGTGCTTTGGGGATCTGAAGGGCATTTCCAAACTGGAGAAGACGCTCTTGTCGAGGAAACAGTCGGCGCCCGCGGGCTCGTACACGGCCCGTCTCTTCTCGGATGAGAAGTTGCTGCGTGCCAAGATTATGGAGGAGGCTGAGGAGCTTTGTGATGCGAAGACGCCCGAGGAAGTGGCCTTTGAGGCTGCGGATCTTATCTACTTTGCCCTGACCAAGGCTGTGGGTGCCGGTGTGACGCTGGCGGATATTGAAAAGAGCCTTGATGCCAAGAGCTTCAAGGTCAAGCGGAGGACAGGGGACGCCAAGGGCAAGTGGGCAGAGAAAGAAGGTATCAAGGTTGCCGCTACAAACGAGCCGGTGGTTCCGGTGAAGGAAGCGCCCAAGGAGGAGGCGGCTGCGTCGGACCGGGTCACGATGAAGGTGTACGACATGGCTACTACGTCAACAGCACAGCTCGACGAAGCCCTGAGACGGCCATCACAGAAATCGTCGGACGCCATCCTGAAAATCGTCACCCCGATTATCGATGATGTCCGCAAGAACGGCGACAAGGGCGTCCTCGCCTACACCCACAAGTTCGAGAAAGCGACATCCCTCACCTCCCCCGTTCTCAAAGCCCCCTTCCACCCCTCGCTCATGCAATTGCCCGCCGAGACCATCAAGGCGATCGACGTATCCTTCGAAAACATCCGCAAGTTCCACGCGGCCCAAAAGGAAGAGAAACCCCTTCAAGTCGAGACCATGCCAGGCGTCGTCTGCAGCCGCTTCTCCCGCCCAATCGAAGCCGTCGGCCTATACGTCCCCGGCGGCACCGCGGTCCTCCCCAGCACAGCCCTCATGCTAGGCGTCCCCGCGATGGTAGCCGGGTGCCAAAAGATCGTCCTCGCCTCCCCGCCTCGCGCCGACGGCACCATCACGCCCGAGATCGTCTACGCCGCCCACAAAGTCGGCGCCGAATCCATCGTTCTCGCAGGCGGCGCCCAGGCCGTGGCCGCCATGGCCTACGGCACCGAGAGCATCACCAAAGTCGACAAGATTCTCGGGCCCGGCAACCAGTTCGTCACGGCCGCCAAAATGTACGTCAGCAACGACACCAACGCCGGCGTCAGCATCGACATGCCGGCGGGGCCCTCCGAAGTGCTCGTGGTCGCCGACAAGGACGCCAACCCGGCGTTTGTCGCGTCCGACCTGCTCTCGCAGGCCGAGCACGGCGTCGACAGCCAGGTGGTGCTCATCGCCGTCGACCTGACCGATGCCCAGCTGGCGGCTATCGAGGAGGAAGTGCACAACCAGGCCGTGGCGCTGCCGCGCGTGGATATTGTGCGGGGGTCGATCGCCCACTCGCTTACGGTGCGGGTTAAGACGGTCGATGAGGCGATGGAGATTAGTAACAAGTATGCGCCGGAGCACTTGATTCTCCAGTTGCGGGATGCGGAGGCTGTCGTGGAGAAGGTGATGAATGCGGGGAGTGTGTTTATTGGGGAGTGGACGCCGGAGAGCGTGGGGGATTACTCGGCTGGTGTGAACCACTCGCTTCGTCAGTTCCCCTTCTCACCCATCTCTCTCTCCCCTCCCCCCCTTTCTTTCCGAGTTAATACTAACGGCTTGTGATCTAGCAACATATGGCTACGCCAAGCAATACTCGGGCGTCAACTTGGCGTCCTTTGTCAAGCACATCACGAGCTCGAACCTGACGGCAGAGGGCCTTCGGAATGTGGGCGAGGCGGTGATGCAGCTTGCCAAGGTCGAGGAGCTCGAGGCTCACCGGAGGGCAGTCAGCATCAGGCTGGCGACCCTGGATCAGTAATTAGTTTTCGTTTCCTTTTTTGTTCATTTTTGGATCGGATATATCTCCCCGCATGCACCATCTAGAAAGAAAAGTTCGCGATCATCCGGATCAAACTATCAATCAAAACAGGCGTTGGGTGCAACTCTCCAGCGGCCGCTCGAACAGACAACCGAAATTGCAGACAGCTGTGTGAAACCTCGTGTTTCGGTGTTTTCTTCACCCTGATGGCGTCGTCTGCATGTTTTTACCTCGAAGAGGACGTATCACCACACAAGATACGTTACCGTGTGATTCGCGTGATGTTGTAGATCAACGTCGTGTGTCGTTGTCGCGTAGCTCCTGTCGACTTGTATCCCAAAAGGGTAAATACACGATAACGTGGCGGTGAATTCTTCAACCCCTTGTCGAGACGACGTTGAAGGTCTCACTAGTTTAATTTGGACCCTGCGTTTCGCGCTGTCCGTGTGATGAATGCACAGTTTGAATAAGGTTAGTACGCTAGTGTAGCGTAGTGTGCACTACAAGGACGGTGTGTTGAGAAAATGCAAAACTGGCATTCTCGATTCCCAGTTTGAAGGGAGGGGTATTACATCTCATGTCAACAGAGGCTAAACGAACCAGAATGAATAAACGAATGTTATCGTTTAGCAGTCCCAAGCTTGGCCAGGAAAGTGGTGGCCAGGCGGGACTGATGCAAATCCTGTGACAGCCCGAGGTGGACAATTGCGGCCGACCGAGATGTTGGCCGCATCATCATAAGGCTGTTTTGTTTCCTAGTCCGATAACTAGCGTATCACGAAGGTGTACTCGGATTTTTCAGACCGAATGAATGGTGGGATGAACGTCAAAGTTAACGTACCAGTCAGCCCATCATCCGCTTGTCAGAACCCGAACAACGAATAAGAAGCCCAAAATTTCGACGGCCGCTGACATTGAATGACTTGCCAGCCGCAGTCACATCCCCAAATCACCGTTAACTGGTTATTATTTTGTTCAGCTCCGAGTTCAGCTGCAGTTCGGACTGTTCCACAGCCCCGAGAATTCGCGTCCCCATGCCACCGCTGCTTAAACGATGAACACGGAAAAAAGTCGCATGACGTGAGACCTGGAGAAGACCGAAGTTGTGCTTTTTCTTTCCGCATCCATTGGAGAACAGTCCGGCGCTTGGTGGGGGATTCACGGTTGCACGGGAAGGTGACCCCCCTGTCTCTCTTCCCCCCCTGGTTTCCCCATGCAATGCAGTTTCCAAATTGCGCTTCTCGTTCCCGCGCTGCCCGCTGTTCCATGCCCAGTCCCTGCCAAGCCTTTGAGTCGTGTGCCAATCCACTTGGGTGGTGCAGATCTTCGCGTGCCTCGGTTTATTTTATTTTATTTTATTTTTCTGCATCGTCCATTTTGTGGTAAACAGCGCGAAACGTTGCGGCGCGGGCAAATCGATAATGAGCCCGTCTGTATGTACGTGTATGTATGTTCAGTCCGATCATCGTACCCGACGTAACCTCCCCCTCCCTTTTCAACGTCACTTCTTCCCAAGTCCTGGTTCTCTCCGATCTCAACTGCTGATGATCGCACCCCTAGCCCAGGACAAAACTTTTGAACCGATCTTGGCAGGGCCCCACTCACTTCGGCCTTGTGGGGCTGGTTACATGCCGCATGAAACTCCGAATGTCCATTGCTCGGCCCTGATGATGTGCGCACGCGTCAGAGGTCCCCCTCGGTCCCCTCGTCCCGTCAGGGAGGCAAAATGAGAAAGAATTTCCCGATTTAGAAGTTATCCAGCAGGGTGGGAACCCTTGGATACGGGTGGCTCGGTAGCAGATTCCCGTTGCTGGGTTCTCCTTGGAAGAACAACGGCAAGAGAGAAGGGGATACTGAATTGGAAAAAGACGAAGAAGCAGGAAAAAAAAGGGACGAGACGAGACAGCACCCGGCTTCGCAATGCCGAAAACCCATCGCGAAAGCGGCACACGAGCAAACAACCAAGCCCAAACAACCCACCCCCCGTCAGCAGCAGCACCCCACCAACCAAAGCGGCCTATCCGGGTAGGCAGTTTCCAAACTTCCATCTTTGCTCTCGTTTCCCCAGTCCCGGCCCGACCGGGTCATCCGGGGCGCCCGGCGGCCGCCCATCCCACCTTCACTGCTTCCCAACGTCGTCCAGTCCACACTGGACCCTGCGCTCTCGGCGCGGCGGGTGGGCGGCGGGCGTTGTGTTGTGCTGCCTGCCCTGAAACGTAAAACCGGCGACCTCCCGTCTCAACCACCGCCTCATAATTCCATAACTACAAACACACCACCACAATTCTCAGTCCGAGAACTAGTTACCTCGCACACTCTCTCTCTCGGCCAAGAGAATAAGCTTAATTCTTCTCACCTAATACTAACTATTTTTATTGGTCTACGATACACTCACTCACTATTTTATTCTCTATTCTGCCTTACACGTACACCCTCCCTCTCTCCGCCTCTCGTGACACAACATCAACCACCATCGGTCGCATATAAACAAACCCACACAGCCCAGCCCCAGACCAGCCCCAGACCAGCCAACCAGCCACCTCCACAACATCTTTGTTGCTGCTGTTTGTTTCTGATCTGATCCGATCTGGTCTGCAGTGGCCAGGCAGGTTAGATTCGATTTACATTTTGGTTTCGTTTACGGAGTACACAAACCAAAACCAAAACCTGCTACACCCGCTTCCCGTCCTCGGCTTTTGGTCGGTCACCACCAATATTACATACATACTTTACACCCAAGATTCTTCTTTCTTGATTTGGGTTTTGTTTTTCAACCCGGGGTTACTTTGCAATCTGGAGTGGTTTAATACATTTTCCCTCCTCTCCTTCCACTCCACACTCTTTCTTTCACTCAAGTTTCGAAACTTGATTCCCGAATCGACGCCACGCCAACTGGCATCGCCCGCCTCATACCCAACAAAGGGGGCCTTTGGAATCTTTGGGCCTGGTGATCAACAAGTAGGCTTTATCTCGGGACACGACTCGGAACTGCAGCAGCCGGACATTTTCAAGAAAAGCTTCTTATTCTCTCTTTCTCACCCATGAACACGGGGCCTCTTTCCAGGTTCCCACCGTTTACCGAGTTTCGACTACCATAACATCACAACTACAACCTACAACTACAACCACCCACGATGCATCTCCACACTCTCCTGCCGCTGGCAGCTGCTCTCTTCCCCCACTCCACATCCGCCTCAACCGCCGGGACACCACCACGAAACCTCGTCCCATCAGAAAACAACGGCCTCTCGATCCGCGCGCGCCCCGACGCCCCCAACGGCTACGCCCCCGCCACAGTCCCCTGCCCACAAGAAAAACCCACCATCCGCAAAGCCAGCGGGCTCTCCAAGAGCGAAACCGACTGGCTCGCCAAGCGGCGCCCCCAGACAGTAGACCCCCTGATCGATTTCCTCAAGCGCGCCAACATCGACGGATTCGACGCCGAAGCGTACATCAACAAAGTCGCCCCGGGGGTCAAGGACCTGCCTAACATCGGTATCGCCGTTTCGGGAGGTGGTTACCGCGCGTTGATGAATGGTGCTGGATTCGTGGCTGCTGCTGATAGTCGTACGGCTGGGTCGACGGATGAGGGGGGGATTGGTGGGTTGTTGCAGGCCAGTACCTATCTGGCGGGCTTGTCGGGTGGTGGTTGGTTGGTGAGCAGTATCTACGCGAACAACTTCAGCTCGATCGAGACGTTGCGCAATGGGAATAAGGACAGCAGCCTGTGGCGGTTTGATAACTCCATTTTTATCGGTCCGGACCTGCCCGGCATCTTGGACTCAGCTAGGTACTGGGCCAAGGTGGCCCAGCAGGTCAGCGACAAGGACGACGCAGGGTTCCAGACGTCCATCACCGACTACTGGGGCCGTGCTTTGGCCTGGCAGCTGATCGATGCGCCCGAGGGGGGTCCGTCGTACACCTTCTCCAGCATCGCTGACGACGACGATTTCTCCAACGGCCGCGCGCCGTTCCCCATCCTCGTCGCCGACGGCCGGGCACCTGACGAGAAGATCATCTCGCTCAACGCGACGGTGTTCGAGTTCAACCCGTTCGAGATGGGCTCGTGGGATCCCACCACGTACGGCTTCGCCCCGACGCGGTACCTGGCCTCCAACTTCTCCGGCGGTGTCATCCCCAGCAACGGCAAGTGCGTCCGCGGTTTCGACTCGCTAAGCTACATCTTCGGCACCAGCAGCTCGCTCTTCAACGCCTTCCTGCTCCAAAACATCTCCTCGGTCGAGGGCGTGCCCGACTTCCTGATCGACGCAGGGACCGCGGTGCTCGACGGCCTCGACGCCTCCAAGAACGACATCGCCCAGTGGGTGCCCAACCCCTTCTTCGGCTGGAACAAGGGCACCAACCCGTCCGCTGAGACGGAGGAGCTCGACCTCGTCGACGGCGGCATGGACCTGCAAAACATCCCCCTGCACCCGCTGATTCAGCCCTTCCGCGCCGTCGACGCCATCTTCGCCGTCGATTCCTCCGCCGACACCAACTACGCCTGGCCCAACGGTACCGCTCTGCGCGCCAGCTTCGACCGCACCGCGGGCGCCATCGCCAACGGCACGCTCTTCCCCCCGGTCCCCGACGACCGCACCTTCATCGCCCAGGGGCTCAACAACCGCCCGACCTTTTTCGGCTGCGACGCCGGCAACTTTTCCACCTCGGGCGGTTCCACCGTGCCCCCCTTGCTCATCTACATCCCCAACGCCCCCTATATCACCATGTCCAACGTGACCACCTTCACCCCATCCTACCCGCTCGACCAGCGCAACGCCATCATCCGCAACGGCTATGAGGCCGCGACCCAGGGCAACGGCACCCTCGACGACCGCTGGACCACCTGTGTCGCCTGCGCCGTGCTCAGCCGCAGCTGGACCCGTACCAAAACCCAAGTGCCCCAGGCCTGCAAGTCGTGCTTCGAGAAGTACTGCTGGGACGGTAAGACCGCCGGGGCGAACGCGAATGTCGTGGGTGGCGGCGGCGGTGATGAGTATAATCCTACGTTCAAGATCGGGGATGAGGGCAGTGGTGAATCGGCTGGTGTGCGCGTTATGGGGAGGTCTGGGTGGGCGTTGGTCATTGCGCTGGTTGCCGCGGGCGTTTTGGTATAACGAGGGATCGGTGGGTCTTAGGAGAAACCGGGAGCAACAGGTGTTTTGTTGAGGTGGTCTCATTTTTTGTTTTTTCTTCTTCGTATTCGACCAGCCCAGTCTGACTGGCGCTGCGTGTATCATGGTGTAGATTTGAGCATGTGTAGGATCGATGATACCACTAGACAGATTAGGATGATGAACTTTGGCTTTTTGTTTTGTTGATTCTTGTTCCCAGCTCCTCCCGGGGCCTAGCCTGATATGCTTCGTGAAATCGCAATGGAACCTAGCATCGGCTGCGGCTGCGCCCTCTTCATATCGCACATCAATCCAAAACAAAATAAACCAACCCCCTTAGAAAGACAGGGCGACCTGGCCTGATAGCCTTGCGTATGACCACTGGTCACCCAGGAAGCTTCTTGTATCACAACATGCCTCCTCCTTCTCCTTTTTGATCCCCCGACACTCGTCTGAACACTTTTCCCAAGCCCGCCAAAATATGACGGCTGAGAAACCAAGCAAACAACCCCCAGCCATTGACTCTATTAGAACATACAAAACTTCATCATCATGAAACCCTTCCATAACTCTCAGAAAGAGACAACAAAAACGCTGCAACATATCAAACAAGAAGAAGCACAAACAAAGTAAACTTGACCGTGGCGGGTCTGAGAACGTCGTGGGCATTTTGCGTCCGTCAGCCTCCCGAGTAGGCGACAAAGGGCATAGGCTAAAGCCCAAATGCCGCCGCCCATCTCACAGCAGAGCTACGCCCACTGCTGTTACCGTAACGTATCGCGATAAGGGCCTTCCACCCTCGCCTCCCTGATTCCTCCGGGCATTGTACGGAACCACTCGGCCCAGGCGTCCATGTCGAACGAGTCATCCGTCAACCGAAACGTAATACTGATGTGTGTCCCACTAGATGTGTTGGTGGGTGCGTCGTGTCGCAGCGGCGCGAGCAAGATAGACGGTAGCGTCTTGCTACCGGAAACCTGCATGCTCAACGGCATGGGAAACCTCGTGACGACTTCCCTCTCTGGGTGACGTTCTTGCGCTATCTCGGGATATAACGACACCAGCTTGGCGTGGAGCTCGGCCGCAGAAAACGGCTCCTTGAATGGCTGGCCGATTCTCTTCCGTAGCTGCGTTGCCAAAGCGCGAGTGAAAGCACTTCTACCGAGAAGTTCAACGTGGTCTTCGCCGGCGCACGCAGCAATCAACTCCAACATACCCAACCCCCGAGATTTTGCGTGTGTGGGGTAGTATGCGCAGTCCATAAGAAGTAACGCGTCAGAACGAGTGTTCTCGAAGAACTGCTGGATACTGCTCCATCGGATGACCGAGGCTGGGTCGGCATGCTTAGAGCTAGCGATGGGGTAAGCATTTAGGCGCAAGACATGCCGGGGCACGGAGTAAAAAACAACAAAACCATTTACCTAGCAAGTACCGGCTCTCGGCCACCATCCAAGTAGCTATATCCACTGTAGTAGAATATTTTCAGACAGTCGCGCTGATTGTGATCCCCCACAAACTCCGTGACCGCCTGTGTTAGCCATAGCCACGGGGTCCTGGAGTCTTCTGTCCTAGATGGGATGGATTTGGTGTACACCGTATAGTGGTAGATGTCGTGGAATGTCTTGGCGAGTTCGTTAAGAGCGTCCTGGGCTTCAAGGTCGTCATCGTCCTGCCACCGGACTAAGAGCACGGAAACGCTACCGTATCGACTACGGAAAGGGCTTCCCAAAATCCTGTCGGCGCTCCCTTGTAGGTCCGTCCTGAAGCTCTCGAAGCCAGGGAGGGGCGGCAAATGCGTATGCTTGTCTGGCCGTGGCCCAGACGGAAGCGGGGTTCTGCTCAAGGCCGGTTGGACGTGCTGTTGCGTTGGCGAAATGTCAAGGTCCATCTCTCTAGCGTCCTGAGAGAATGACCCCCTAGAATTAAGTTGCGCAGGGCTTATTGGGGGTCCCGATATGGGTGATAGGGCCTGGGTAGATGGCTCGTGTGATCTGAACCTTTTTGCGGCGTCTTCCCAGGTCATGTTGTGATGGTTCGGGTGGCACTGGATGCTCGTGTGAGCTAGGCAGCGTTCGCTAGGTTGTGATACAAGGATGAACGAGTACTTACCGCGACTCTCCTCCGCCGGCAGTCAGGGCAAGCTCCCATTTTCCTAATCAGGTGGGCACGCTCACGCTGGACAGCCGTCAAGGGGCCGGTCCGACGCCGGCTCGCACGTCGTTGCGGGGCCACATTAGTCCCGTCCCTTGCGGAGAAAACCGCCTGGGTTGAGGCAAAGGTGGTGGGCGATGAAGCGACGCTGCTGTAGGGCGTCCCTGGAGTGTCATCTGTGCCAACGGTTGCCGAAGTCAAGCCAGTTACAGCGGTCGAAATCGACGAGGAGGTGTCTTTCCGTGCGGGTGGGGAGTTCGTGTCCGGGTGAAGGAGATGCCCATCGGAGGGGGCATTTGAGGCGAGGTGATTTTCGGGGCTGCCCGGTAAGTGTGACGCGGGGCGCGGGCCATCATTATTGCTAGGCGGCGGCGCCTCGGCCGGGTTGGAGGCCGGATGCATCCTAGGGTGCAGGCACTTAGACGAGGTCGTTGAGAGCCCCGGATGAAAATCCCATGTCGATAACAACGTAACGGAAAGTAGAGCCCGGCTTCTCTCCTTCTCAGCCCGCCCTGTTGTCTAACAACAACTAGGGACAAGACTCCGTAGCCTGGATGTGCGAGTTGGCCGTGCGGCGGACTCTGCGGGATATCCACTGTCGCAACTGGGGGAGAAAACCGGCCGAAGACGTTTCAGAGAGATGCCAGACCCGCCGGCAAGGGACAAGTGTTGGTAGAATAAAATAAGTGAGGGTTCACACGAGCGAGAAATCCCGAGGTGCGTCAACTGGGCGGGTCCTCGCACAGACACGCTGTCGACGGAGGATTGAGCTCGATGAGGTGGCACGCCGGGAGCCGCTCCGCAGCTGATTTGACCGAAAGGCCGAGTCCGGAGGATTAATGTTCGACTGGTGAGTAAGGTGAGCCGGCCGTTGGGAGCAGGTAGGCAGGTCTGGGCTGTGGGAAAGCCGGGGGTAAAAACGGGCCGGTAAAAGTACAGGAACAATGCTGATACAAGGTGATAATGAGAGAGGTAACGGTGCAAACTGCGGACGATGCGGGGTGTGAAGCACACGATAATAGTGTTGGTGTGGTGTACAATGAAGGGTCAATGCCTGAGGAGCCCACCCAACGAGGAACGGGACGGGGATAAGTGCCAAACAGAAAGGTTTTTGCTGTTTAGCGCGGTAGACGAGCGAGGTGAGGAAGGAGTTCTCGGGCTGTTACTGCTTGGCTGGCAGGAACGAGCATGAGATGCGGGCAGCCGAGCGTAGATGAGCTCCACGGTTCCTTCCTCGCTCGCAGCGCTGTAACCTGAGCCCCCCGACTCCGGCACGTTGCGGCTGGGTGGTTCTTTTTCTATCCCTTCCAGAATTAAATCCCACCCGCGGTATGCTCTCGGTTGGAGGCTCAATTCAGACAAGCCCAATAAGTTCATTTGTCCCTGGGGGGGGAGAATGCCCAACGAGAACCACGTGGACCCTGCCATTGCCCTTCACCGCGCAGACCGACCAGTGGAGTTCCACCACCATGTTGAACCACACACCCCCATCCTTCACCCATTCGACTTCCTTCCTCATCACCTCAATTCTTGCGCGGCAGCAGCCCTGGATTCTGTCGTCGTCTTACCCGTTTCATTCTTGTCCTCTCCATGATATCGATGAGAGGGGGCCGGTTACCACAACCGGGGGGAGTGTGGGCGATGCACAGAATACAATTCCTAGCAGTGCCCAAAGCCCAATTCATGAAGGGCCAGCTGCTCAATATTTTTTAGGCGAACTGGGGTCAAGAAGAAGCATCGTGCCCTGCGTCCAGCCAACAGCCGCAACACTTGTGGATGAATTCGCGGTATTTTACATGATGGGCCACTCAGGGGATGTTCGCCAGCTGTCTCAGAACCCCCCACGCAGACCCTGGTCCGCAACTTCCCCAACTTCGACCCTAACCCCCGTTTTCTGAGGTCATGTGACAGCAGCGTGGATTTCGAAGTGTTGAAGAGAAAGCTCAGGGCAGATTGTGGCTTTACGTAAAGCAAACTCGCCGGCAGCAGCCAATCGGCGGTGGCTGATCTGGTCTTCAATGCCGACCGAGGCTGGCGGCAGGGGCCAGCCTCACCGCGAGTGAGCGACCCGATTGGTGGTTCACGAAACTTCGGGGGGTTCGTCGCCGGCTCCACAACCCGTTTTCCCACCGCAGGGTCGGAGGTCTTCGGTCTGAGACTTGGGCGAAGGGTCCCCCGACCCCAAACTGCACACGGAATGCCAAGGCTGTTCATCACCGCGTTGGATCTGAGATATCGGAATGCGTGTGTTAGGTTCCCGATGATCAACATGCCAGGGCCGCGCAAGACACTTGGCTCTCCATACTCGAACTGGACATAGCATATTCGTTAGGCGGGGCCTTACTCAATATCGGCACGCCAAAACGAAAAGGAAGACTTGGGGATACGGATACTGCATTAAGGCACACTAGACTGTCCTGCTCAGGCCCGACGCGGCCACTGCACGGCGTGGTCAAGAACATCTCTTCCCCCAATTTGAGAGGAGAATGTGACCTCATGCAACTCTGACCACCTCCCTCGAGCTCGTCGACACTCCCCGCGCTAGGTGGGTATAACAAATGCCCGGATTGGCTCCAACCGGGAGAAGAGGGGAGATAGAAAGAATGGAGATTCATCAAACTGCTGGCTATCACTCGACCGGTACCTTGAAAACAGCCTAGCCCACCGACACGTAGCGCTTCGCTGCCCGTCTTTGTAAAGCAGAATCGCTGCAGGGCCGATGTTTGCGATTCACGGCGCTACCCCACGGCCATGCGTGAACTTAGATACGACGGGCGAGGAGGTTGCGTCTGCAGGTGTCGAATAGGAAAGGGACAGGCGTTTGGAACAGACACTCGCCCGCCCTATCAAAGCACATCAGCCCGTTGGCAATCTGCCTGATTGGGCGATATTGGACAGGAACGGCGAGATGTCCCACGGACTTTGAAGGCTCGGGCAGGAACGATGCGGATGCAGAGACAGCGGGAAAGGGGGGGCCAGCGGTTCGAGTCCACACAGGGCAGCAACTGACCTGCAAGGGAAGGAGCGAGTAGCCACCACAAAAGCCGTCCACAACTGCACTTTTCCCCACGTTCAATGCCTCCTCTCAGTGGCCCCCCCTCGGCTCCCCTCGTCTTGCGTTTTCCTTCATGCATTGCTACCTGTACAACCAAACCCACCAGAACGGCCCAATCATTCCAGCGTGACGTTTGGGGTCTGACTATTGCTTCTTTCCTCTCCACTCCGACCAACCTCGCGGATCAATATCACGCTGACAGACACCACAGGCCGATCTTAACCAGAGAGAATCCTACACGCAAGCGACAAACGCCCACGACACGCCCGCGGGGCGGCCCGGGGGGAAACACGGGCAGAGACGAGGGCAGCGGAGAATGGAAGTGACCACAAAGCAGCTTCATCCCGCCGTTACATTGTGTTTCCCCAAGTCCCGCCCTGCCTTGGACTCTTTGGCGAAACACGCAAGAGACGACATCCGCAACCGCTGCCATGTCGCAATCGCTTGGGATGCCGAAGCCAGCCAATGATGCCAGACGAAACCCAAAATCGCATTTTCCTTTTTGCGGTCGAGAAACGCTCGGAGCGACTTGACTCTGGTGCCTGGTTACACACGCCGGCGTCGTCAATGCTCTGAGGCGCGCTGATGACCATGTAGTGTTCGGGGGCCGGTCAAGACAGGCTGATATGTTTTCGGATTGGTCGTGTGCCGTGGGTGCGCGGTTTCTCGGGGTCACGATCAGAAATTCTCTCTTGTCTTTTCCCGCGCGGAGGGTCAGATAATCAGAGCATTGCAGCATGCGAGCAGTCATGCACCTGCAAAGTACTAACAGGGTTAAAAGCATTGAGGTCCTATCGGGTGCCGCAAGCGGAGTGCTGCCGCGTCGACTTTCTACTTGGCCAACCGCCGAGGTGAGTTTTGCATACACTCGACGTTTGTGCAGGAGAATATCAGAGCCTCGGGAAATCACGGGCTCAGCCGAATCAAGACAGGCCGAGAGCGGTCAGGTTGACGAGCGGTTTTGCACCGTTTTGAGCTCACGACGGCGAAATTTGGGGGCCGTCACGGTATGTTGACTCACGGTATATTGACGAGGTGCAGTCCGTGTCTCAATTGTGATCAGGGGCTACCCATCCTCCCTCTTGTCCGCCTCCAAGCTCCAACCCCTTTCTTGTGGGCGAAACCTGCAGGTGATGGTCTTCAATTTTTGAGACCCTCTACTCCCCCAGTCCATATCAAGGGACATGTTTTCGTGTTCCTCTAGGTATGCTTTTTTATCCGCGGGAATAGCAAACAACGCGGCTGTGGATGATCCCTTGAGGATCTTGACATTCCAGACAGCTGTCTGGACCATTATGCCCAGCAGAAAACTGACCCCAAGGGCTACCTGAATGGCGAGGAACGTCAGCCAGGCCCACTGAATGTGGACGTAGCTCTCCGTTGTAAAAACGGCGCCGCTTTCGGAGGCTGAGCCCATGGCACGTATTCTGGAGTCAAGCCAATGTTAGCTTAATGCCGGCGGTTACCTTTTTGCGGCTGTGAAACCTAGGCTTCCAGAATCACCGCGATATTTCCCAACCGACAGGTGGCAATATAAGGCAGCGGGTGTTGGGCCGAAATAAGAGAAACCTTGGAACGAAGAAGGAAGGAAAAAAAGAAAACTTGGAAAACAGGGAATAGGGGAAAGGGGGGACCGATCAAGCCACTTGGGTTGTGGCTTAGTGAACGGGGAAAGCTGAAAAACAACGGTAAGTCCAAGGAAATCTACTTGCGTGTTAGTCAGGCTGATCGCCACATTGTTGGTCAGGTTTGAAACTGCGGTCCGCATCTCGACATCGTTCATTGTAGTTCCACGCCGGAACATGGCGAGGCCCAGCGCCTCACTCGTGGCGCTTTCGCCACCAATCGCTTTCCCATGCTGCTGCGAATATACCCCCGAAAACAGGGACTTGATATAGGCGTTGAGTAGCCTGACATCTTCCCGGTTTACAGAGTACGTCGTTGAGGTGCTGGCTGACCGTAAAACGACACGATCAACGTCCGAAGACGTATCTCTGGCGCTGACGGGTGAGCTTCCCGACACATCTTCTGCCGCGAGAGCCGACGAGTGGACCACTTTGCTCGTAGACACCCCCCTGGAAGTTGAGGCCTCGTAGGTGTTGACACAGAAGTGGAGGAGGACCTCTGCAGCACCAAACGCCGTTGTCTGCAAGGCCGGGGTGGACGCAGCAGTCTGGTTGGTGTATACGACAAAGAAATTTGCGATGGCGCTCGACAGTTTGGCATCCTGGTCTGGGAACGCGAGGCTGGTCTTCACAGGAAGGAAGGTACCCCCGCCGGCACTGCCTGTGTTGTCCCTGATACCCTTCAAGGACGAAGCGGAGGCCGGCCAGGAGATATTCAGGTTGCAACTACTGTGGCTGCCAACCAGAAACAGGTCGTTCGGGAGGCGGGCCGCATGAATGGGGCTGTTGTTTGCCTTTCCTAGCGACACGCCCAGGCTCCTCGCCTCGGTCTGGTGGGATACGGCGAGTCTGTCGGATACGTCGGCGACCGCGGCACACACGGCCAGCGAGCTGAAACTCGCCCATTGGCAGTCACCCGAGCTGCACAACGGCTGCAAAGGTGGGACTTCGGTGTCAACCGCGTGGTAGATACCTGACTGGATTGCTCGCTTCTCTCGGGCGTCAAGGGTCTCTGGTAGGTAGGTGGGCGTCGAGTCAGAAGCTGTGGTGCAGTTGGGAAGGGGGGAGGAAAAATGACACGGGAGGGAAGATCAACATACCATACGGCGTAGGATGCGAGTATGATTCGCTCCTAGCAATGGCGGCGGTGCCGCTGCCAGCCTCGACATTTCGGATACGATAGGTCACGGCGCCTTGCGTCAGCGGGGAGACAAGGAAGCCAGTCAGGAGAGCCGTGGCCGCAGACATGCCGAGCGCCCTGTCACCAGTCGATCAGCATTTCGAGTCATCACAACAACTTGTCACACACACACGCGCCCGCCCGCGGGCGCACAATATTACAACACCAAGGGTAGGTAAATAAGGGAAAAGGGGAGAAGGGTATTTCACACACCTTCCCTTTCTCCTACAAAGCAACATGGCACTCCCAACTGGCCCACGTTTCGCGTCCTCAAACACACCAAAATCAGCCAACGGCCGCTCGCCTCGGGCGAACGAGTTCCACTTCAGCTGTGACAGCCCTTCGGTGAGAGGCACGGCCAACGCGACCTCGCAGATGGCGACCAGGAAAGCTATCACCGTGTTGAGCGACACGGTGAGCGGCCAGTCGGCCAGCCCTCGGCCGTCGTAGGCTTTGAGCACCGCGGCTATTACGGCGAGGCATATGATGGCGATGATGCAGCCTGCGATTTCGGGGAGCCAGTGGTAGCAGTAGCGCCAGAAGGAGCCGCATTTGCGGGTGAAGTTGCTTCCGAGCCTTGTTCCCGGTTGTTTTTCTTCCTCTGCTAGTTCTTGTTGGAATGGTGATAGTGGTCGTGGTCGTGGTTGTTGTAGTGGTTGTGGTTGAAGTTGTTGTTGTGATGGCGGTGGTGTTAATTGTTGCTCCTTTGCTGCTGCTGCTCCTCCGAAATTAATCCCTCGTACCCGTCCCATTATCCCCTCGTGCCATTTCCTCTTCCCACCCATATCTTCTTCCTCTCCCTCATCACCTCCCCCTGGACCCGGATAACCGGCACCACCACCACTACCCACCACCGCCATGGTGTGAGTTTGTGCTTGTGCCTGAGCTCTTTTCGCTTTCCGCTGTTTGCGCTGTCGATCCCAAGAACGCCGTGCTTCGCCTCGGTCCGGGAAACCTGCGGGGATAGGGGGGAAGGTGTCGGTTGCGGATATGCCCATGGGGATGATTGGATCGATTTGGGATTCGTCTTTGGGTGGCAGGGCTGGGGGGCGGTGGTGGTGGTGTGTTTGTTGTTGTTGTTGATGGCTTAGGCGTTGTCGGTTCTGGTTTTGGTTCTGGTGCTGGGTCTCGTACGGGTTCTGAGTCTGGTTTTGGTCCTGGTTTTGGTACTGGTTGTATTGGTTTTCATTCTGAGTCGGCTCCTCTTCTTGGAGCTCGTCGGAAGAAAAGTCGGCCGCAGGTGCGAAGTAATCGATGTCTTCGTAGTGCATGAAGGGGCCGCTGGTAGCAGTGGTGGCGGTAGTGGTAGTGGGTTGTTGGGACGTCACGGGACGGATTGCAGGGACTGCCGTCGTGGTTGTTGCTGATTCCCGTGCTGGTGCTGATGCTGGTGCTGAGGCAGGTGGTGGCCCTACCGAGGCGGTTTGATAGCTGGAGTGGGGTTGGCTACTCCTAGGTGTTTGTTGTTGCCAAGGGGAGGTTACGGATGCGGTTGCTGAGGGCGGTAGCGGAGGTAGGGCTGCGGCGACTGCGGCTGCGGTTGTGGTTGTCGTCGCGGTTGGGCTTACGACTGGCTCATTACGGAGGGCGCTGGCGCTATGAGGTGGGAGGTTGTAGGTGGCTTGGGTCGTTGGCTCAATTGGGGAATCCCAGGGGGTCAACGTGGGTAGAATCGAGGCCGGGATGGCGGGTGGTGGTGAGTATTTTTGCGGTCGCGTGGCTGGCTGTGAAAGCGCAGCTGGCGCTGGGACGGCGGTTATCCCTTCAGCCGGTACTGCGGAGGGCGCTGCTGGCAACGGCGCCGGGCCATAGGATGTCCGAACGGGCCATCGGCCGGACTCTGTCTCTCGCGCGCGCGCATCGTTGAGTTCTTGCAGATCACGGCTGCCTCGCCATTGCGCTGGCGCGGGGTGGGGGATGTCCGTCTCGTCGGGCTGTGATTGCCATATTGAGCCCGTTATGGCGTTGGCCGTGTTCCCGCTTACGAGCGCCGGTCCCGGTCCCGGTCCGAGTCCGGGCCCGGATTGAGGTTGAGGTTCGGGTCCGGGGCGTCCGGATGGTATAACTGTCGTCGGCTGAATGAGCCCCGGCCCTGGTACCAGAGCAGACGGTACTGGCCCCGGTATTTGCCCTTGCCCTTGCCCCTGTCGCCCGTGCCGCACACCAACTTGCGCCGGCACTTGCTGTGCCCGCGTCTGTGCCTGCGCTTGCACGCTTTGTGCCGCCCAACCACCCCCCCTACCATTGCCACTACCAGCACTACTCCCTCTCCAATGCATTCCTTGCATGTGATGCCGTGTTGGAGACGGCAAAAACCCCCCTCTTCCCGCTCCATCACCACCCGCGCTAGCACCGGCACCGGTGCTACTCCCACCGTAACCGCTCTTCTCGACATCCTTCTCCCCGTCATTACCATCATCATCGTCGTCGTCATGATCCTCATGTATTGAGCTGGCGGGTGACACCGTAAACCGTCCCCCGCTGCTAAACGTGCCCATGCGATGTGGAACACGGCTCTGGCTCTGGCTAGTGCTGTTGGCGCGTCCCGGGCGGCCTGAATAGGTCGATTCGGGCGGGGAGACATGGTGGTAGGCCGCGCCACTGTTGTTGGTATGGATGCTGCTACTGCCGCTTCGAATGGTCATGGCGATCCCGCCGACGGGTTTGCGCGCGGGGATGGCATTGAGGTTGAGGGGCTGCGGGTAGAGGCTGGTGTTGTTGCTATGGATGCTGTTGAGGCTGCTGTTGGGGTAGTTCGGGTAGGTTGGGTGGCTTGGATAATTGGTGTTGCTGTTGTTGTTGCTTCCTCTTTGGTAGAACCGGTCACCCGGGGCGGAACCGGGTCCGGGGCCGGGACCAGACATGGTAAAGGGTGGCCGTACTCGTTGAAGATCCGGGGTGTGGGAAGAATGTGGCGGATGCGAATGTGGACAACATTCCCACCGTTTCACTAGTCTTTTCGATTTATTGTCGTTCCGTGCGATGCTAACAATCAAGCCTCGAATCTGCTGAAGTGAAGAGATGTCTCACTTAGAAACAGAGATCGATACCTGACTAGGGTCGGTTTGTCCCGTCCACGACACGTTCCACGGTACCCAATCACTCACTCAGTCCGATCGACGGAAAGTGAAAGAAGTAAAGCCGGCCTCAAGCGCAGATTCGATAATGAAAACGGAACTTCAAGAACCTCCAACAGAACGCGACAACCCCAAAAGCCAAAGAAAACAGAACAGAACAAAAAAGCGGAACCCTTTCAAAACCCCAGGCGGGAAGGATGGGAAGTAATAAGAATAGCTCCGAGAGGGACTTTTGGAGGGTGGGGTGGATATCGATTGGATCAGCAAACTGATGTCAAGGAGCTAGGGAGCTAGGGTCAGCAAACTCCCCCATCGAGAAGATCGCCCCGTCCCTTGACCTTGTCGCTCTTTGGTGGGTGGTCGTCCTACTATGGACTATCCGTAGAAGTGCTTGCTGCTTGCTGCAAGTAATCCTGTAAGCGTGGAAATTGTTGTACTGCGGACTGTATGTCGACAACCCGTTACTTGATGCCCGTCATATGCGGACGTCGTCGAAAACAGTCAACCACCACCTGTTTGGTTCTGCGGTGGTTGTGCCTTCAAGGGCAATATGTTGATAGACGCAGCACAGCTGCGCATGGGGAAGACACCAGGAACTCTTTAATATTCTTTGGCCTCCTCTCCAGAACGAGGCACCGGGCAGATGCAGGCGGGCGATCGCATCGGCCCGTTACATTTCTTGGGGGCGAGAAGTGGCCGGGTGGAAGGTCCCGGCGGGGCCAGGGGGCTGAGAGGAAGGTTGCAGCCAAGGGCTTTGCATATTGCTGCTGTTGGAAGTGTTTGTTGGTCCAGACACTCTCCACAGCGGCAACGAGGTCGTTATTCTACGTCCGTACAGCCTTGAAGCCATCGCTTGCCGTTGTCACAGTCTCTGTTGTCCGAGCCTCGGCGGCCCATGCGAGCCGAGTTCATGACCCTACCGACTTCGCTACCTCGAGGGGTCGTGGCTTGCTGCCGAGACCCTGTGCGTCCGACCATGGTTGGTGGCGTGTTTGACTTGGGTATGCATCGCAGCTATCCTCGGTGGTTCTGGTCCCGTCTTGGGAGGTCTTGGAAGGAGACCCCTCGAGGCTGTGTGAGCTCCGGGAGTTTGTGAGATTTCGTTGGTAACAAAACGACAATGAGGGAACAACTTGCAGGTATCTCTCTCACCCCTGCAGAGGAGCCAACAACAGCAAACTTACAGGGGTGCGGAAATAGTTACCTCCATGTGCGTTTGATCTCGGCCTTCTTTCTGTTTTTATTTTTCATGCGCTTCCCACCTTCCGTTTCTCTATCACTTCCCTCTTCTCTTTTTCGAATCTCTCTCTCCTCAATTTCCAGCCTCCCGACAAAGCCCGGTCTGACTTGGCCTGGCCCGGCCCACAGGCCGTCGGGCCACCTCAGCTTGGAGGCGGATAGGTAGGTAATCTGGGAAAATGCGGTCCGGATGAAATATCTCGCATTTCGTCGTCTGCAGTGTTGTTGGTTGGGCCGCCGCTTACTATGCCCGCGCATGCATTGATGACATTGGCTGACCCGTTGTTGAAAAAAAATATGGGGATTTGTATCCATCCATCACGTCCGTCTTATCCGCGTAGGAGCGTGATCCGTCATCCGGAACCCTTCTGTTTGTGGTAACAAGATTACAGTCAAAACGAGCGGATACCGAACGCGCAATGCGAGCCAAGGTGCTGAGTCTCTACCTGTCTGTCATGCTGGGAAACCTCTCGGACCGCTGGCCGGTATAATTACGCTGCACGACAAGGCTGTGCATGACCTAGCGCCACCACATGGAAAACATGGGACGAAAAAAAAGGGTAGTGTACATAATGCGCATTGGCGATGTGGTCGATGGCGCTGGCCATGGTGGGTGGTGGCCATTTTGGTCCATCGCCGCATCTCCATCAATTGTGTGAAATCGGGGAACGAGGACCCCTCCCTTGTCGAATGACGGCACATCGAATGCTGCTGCCTGCAGCCTGGTGGCACGCACGCGCCATCTCATACGCTCAGAATGCCCTCTCACAGGGTTGATGCGCTGTAACGTTGGTGGTGTGTGGTGGGTTGTGGTTGTATTGCCCGAGCGCCCATCGGGGATGAAACACGGCGCGCGCTCACGGCCCTGTGGGGTTTCGGAGGTTAGAAGGTCGATCTTGATGAAGCGTTTCCGCGATGCTGTGCTGAGATTGGAAACACATGCAGTGAGGGGAGGAGGACAGAGGGGTAAATTATTGGTTAGGGCGTTTCCCCATTGGACTGTGAAACGACCCCTTTGGGCTCCCACGTTGTTGAAGGGAAGGAACGACCGAGCGTTTGTATCTAGGTTCCTCTTCGGGTGGTCTGAGTTCAGACGAACTCCTTGCGGGGCGGAATGGAACGAAGCGGCCCTTCATCCCATCTTGAGCGGTCCGCACGGTTCTCCAAACTTTCGGGACCAAAACCATGACGAAAGAAAACAACAGCCATTGTCATACTTCTAGTAATGTACATACGTGTACATGACCCATGACACTGCGCTCCCTGAAAAAAATAAGACGAGCGACAAACGGGTTGATCTGCCCGTGGCAAAAGAGCTGTGCATTTTCAACCCCGCATTATTCCTCTAAAGCCCAAAGAGAGTGAAGCAGGTGACACCAAGAGCTGGAAACTATCGATTCATTTGATGTTCTCGATAAGTCTATATATATCCATCCCCTCTTCTCCCATTAGAGCAAGCCTCCTCCAAAACCTTCGAGTTCTATTTTTATTACATTTACCTTAGATAATACTGTGCGTGTAATTCCATGGTTGGCGCAAGCAGGTGTGAGAGGCGTGATATCTGCCCGGTTGTGGGGTAGCGAAACCGAAGAACGCTGAACATGGAGCATTTAAAGTGATTCACCGGATTACCGGATCAACAGGACCTTCCGAAGCAGGTCAGACGTGGAAGTCGGTTGGTGTCTATTTCGAGTTGGAGAACGAGAAGTTGAGGAGTGCCGAAATGCCGAATATGTCCTGCTCGAATTCGTGTTGGCGACCAAAATCGTCCATATGCCGGACTGTTTTCTCACTTATAACCAACAACCTCGGACCCAGCGAGATACCGACAGGAAGCACTGTCGTGCGCAACCGGAACATCCTGGGGTGTACTTCCAGCACCGCCTCAACATTATGAATCATCCCCTCACCAAAAATCAAGGACGCTGAACCCAGAAAGTAAGATGCCAAATCTTTTCATCCCCCCAGGGAAAAAATACAAAACCAAAACGGCCCTCGCGAGCAACACGCAACCCAACCCACGCAACCCACCCTCCCGAATTCCAATTCCCATTCCTCTAAAACGCCGGGGGAAAATCACACAATTTTAGTACAACTACAGCGGGAACCAAGACATCACATGTCCAGCCAAGACGAATCGAGCCTATACCATCCTAGACCCAGCCCATAGATTAATGCTCGTGTCCATGTCCATGCCCATGCCCATCGTGTGCCTCCGCCGAGTGGCTACTCTCCGGCCGCGAAGACGTGCTCGGCAAGCAGCACCCCTGCCCCACACAGTCGTCTACACAAGCTAGTAAGCACGCATCACCGCCCGCAACGCTCCCACACCTCGATCCCGCTGCTGCTGGGGCTGCCGCTGCTGACGCCCCGTCTAGGCGCAGACCGCCGTCGTCATGCTCGTGGCCATGGCTGTGGCTGTGGCCGTAGTTGTTGTTGTCAAAGTTTTCGTTCACACTGTGGCCATGCGCCGGGTCGAGGCAGTACTCGGGCTGAATGGTGGCGCTGTGGATTCCGTAGGCGTGCAGGCACTTGCGTGCCATCATGGATAGTTCCATGTACTTCTCGCCGTTGGCCTCCGAGATGGGGAAGGCGATCTGAATGTGCATGGATGCGACGACCTGGGTGTCGGATAGCTGCCAGATGTGTACGTGGTGACAGCTGATCACGCCGGGGAGCGCCTGGATGTCCTCGCGCACGTCGTTGAGGTCGATGTGTTCGGGTGTTGCTTGCAAGAGGACTTTAGACGCCGCGATTGTGAGGGGGATGCAAGAGCGGAGGATGATGAGGGTGATGAGCAGTGAGACGGCGGGGTCGGCGTAGAACCGCCCCGGCCAGTCGGTCAGCCAGATGATGAGCGCTGTCACGATCACGCCGACGTTGCCGAGTGCGTCGCCAAGCACATGCAGCACCATCGCGTTCATCCCCATGTCGGCATGGCTGTGGCCGTGCTTCTTGCTCGCGTCCCGAGGCTTGTTGTGGTTGTGCGAGTGGTGAATTCCTGAACCCCGGCGGGACCGTTTCAAAGGTGATTTCGAGGTGCTGTAGCTTGCCTGCGACTCTCCCGCGGCCTTCTGGAGCAAGGGTGTGTCCTCCCGGGGATCCGTCTCGTCGACCACGGCGGTTTCGTCTTCACTGCTCGAGGCATCATCCGGCTGGGGCCGGCAAGCGGCAATGATATCTTGTCGGAAACTCGCGGGGTGAATGCTCATGTCGCCAATGCTCGTGACCCGCCCGTTCCGGTTGCTTCCCCGCGTGCGTCGATCTCTGTGTCCAGACCCAGACACCGCCGCCCCATCGTCACCGCCATACCCAGTCCTGCTATTCCTCGGCGACCCTTCTGTCGAAACCCTGAACCTGGCCACAGCCGCCTCCGGGAAGAGGTCGGGACTAGCCTCATCCCCCACAATCTCATGGTCCGCCGGCTGGCCAGCTCGACCCTCCTCGGCAGCTCTCTCGTCCCCATGGGCATGCGAATGCTCGTGTTCGTGACTATGTTCTCCTGGCCCATGCGAATGCCCATGTCCCCCCAAAACAACAAAGCCGACCAAGTTGGATGCCAGCCCCAAGCAGCCTACTATGAGGATGAGCTGTGCGTTCCCAATCTCCGGCGGGTCGAGGAATCGTGTGAGAGCTTCAAGGACGATAGATACGCAGAGGGCGATCAGGAAAACAGCGTTGAAAAAGGCACCGAGGATTTCAGCCCGGAGCCACTGTAACACCCCAACGTCAGCACACATGTCCAATCATTACGACACCCATGCAGCCAGCTCTTGTGGAATACTCACCCCATACGAGAATTTATCCGTAGTCGCTTTCCTCGCCACCGATACCGCCCATAGCCCCACAAGCAAAGAGATGATATCGTTAAGCTGTGATCCGGACTCCCGTTAGCCAAATGGTATCAGAAACGCCGGGACGAAGCGTGGGTGCTTACCATATGAAAGGCATCAGCCATCAGCGCTAGCGAGTGGACAGCGAAGCCAACACCCAATTCGAGGAGGAAGAAGAGGGTGTCAAGTGCAAGCATCACTTTGATGCGCGTCGATTTGGACCACGCCATGGCGGGCGAGAATGGGCCAGAAGCCCGCTTGTTGAAGTCTCTTTGTATCTGCGCTCGCGGTTTCGGAGAGGGATCGAATCGAATCGAATCGGGTCAGTCGGTCGGTCGCGCAAGCCTAGTGTAGCGTCCTAAACGATAGAAATCCGGGTGTCGGTTTGAAGGTTTTCGAGTTGTCGGAAGGGATGAAGTCGTTTTTGTTTGCGGCGCAGATCCAGGTCAGATGTTGGAAGTGAAAAGTTGCCGCCTTGTCATCTATTCTGGGTCCGAGTCTGATCCCGCCTTGGCAGGGCGGGCGCAGCGGCGCAAAGCAGCTGACGCTGATGAACAGGAGGCAAGGGAATAAAATGGGGTAAGAATAGTCGCGCCGCTCGGGCTTGGTGATGTTTTACGAGATCTGTCCCCTTGTCTCAGAGAAACGACCGAGCGGGCGGGGATGAGAGTTAGTTAACTTTAAAAAATGAGGGCGATGCCACGGCGATCCTGGAGCTAAGAGAGCCGAGCTAAATGCGCCTCGGGATATGGCGATGCGGAAATCGACGGGATTAAAGGACTTTCGGAGTTCCTTTAAAACATCGCGAGGGAAAGTTTAAAAACCGCCGTCGCGCTCCGCAAACCGCAATGGCAGCGATCGATTAATTGTGTTCGCGCAAAAGCATCGAGAAAGTGGGAATGCAAAGCGGCAACCCCCGGCGCGCTCAGGTGGTGACATCAGGTGCTGCCAGGGTCGGGTGCTCGAGGCGAGCGACGAAGCCCCGCCAGTGGCTGGCCTCTGGTTGTGATGCCCCGCACCGTTCATCAGCCCATTTTTTACCCTCGGCACGGAACAGAGCCGCGAAACTTCGAGTCGGCTTCCATCTTTATTGACTCTTGTCTCCGTCGGAGGCTCGGAGACACAGCAGACGACCATATTTACATGGGTAATACCGAGTCGGGAATATGTTGTTTACTTTGCCAACCGGCGTATATCACGGCATCCTTGGATATAATGACAAAGGCCATCTCGCCCGTTGTTCAGAGCCGGAAAGTCATGGAAGCCATGTGAGACGACCTGCCCGGGGAACCAATAAATGGCAGTCTAACAGCCCAAAACGGTTGCAACAAGACGCTAGTTAAATAGTTATGCAACGGCCAAACGGTTAGCGTTATTCTCTGACCGCTTCAATCTGCGAATGCAAAAAATCAGAGGCCTAGTTACTAATTAACGGTTAACTTGATATTGCGGGCAATGTTCCTTAACCACATGCACGATCGAGTGCGCCAGCTGACACACGTCCATGTTAATAGTCCATGGGACCATTTTGGAGCTCCTAACTCAACCACGCGGGCACAGTTCACTTACCCTTCCCTTCCCTTACTTTTTGATCCCTGGCGGGGATAATGTGATTAAAATAAAGAGAAGAGAAGAGAAAAGGGAAAGATTTATAACATAGTGGGATGTCTAGAGGGTAATTACGTACGAGTCGTTGAACGAAGATGATTCCGCATTCGGCAAGGTACAGAGGACAAAACTCGACGGTGTGTAAGAGCGCCAAGTCTTGTCAACCATATCTCTGTGTGCCGTTGGCGAGGTCTTCGACAGAGCCTTGGGGCTTGTGCGTGGAAGTATTTGTACCGGGCCGGTTTATAAAAATATTTCCGTGATTAACTACCTACATACCTATGTAGGTAGCTCTAGGGGTATAGAGAGGTGGCCGAGTGCCTATCGATTGATTGCCTTAGAACTTGCTCACCAGGGTTTTCTCTCCAAACTCTGGGCGAGATTTGACCTCCTGCATAACTTTTAACCTTTCCAATTTTTTTCCTGCAGGACTCAAGACCAAATAACAGCTCGCATTCGAGAAACAACCGAGCGACCTCCACTATATTCAATTATAATTGGGAAGATTCACCCACCGCGAGAGCCCACCGTTCGATTGATACCCGCTGTCTCGGGACTAAGTGCCTCCTCTGATATCTTGCATCAACAACGAGAGGAAGACGCA
The DNA here is from genome assembly GCF_033296635.1 of Dichotomopilus funicola. Lineage (NCBI taxonomy): Eukaryota > Fungi > Ascomycota > Sordariomycetes > Sordariales > Chaetomiaceae > Dichotomopilus > Dichotomopilus funicola. Next base: position 30,861 of record NW_026944073.1, on the reverse strand, counting down.
AGAGAGGACCGCTAGGGTGCAGCCGATTGGCCACACACTTTTGGTCGCATCCCGCGCTGTTCAGATTAACTTCTCACCGCAGCACCTTGGTCGAGGCTTTTCCCCACAATTTTTTGATGTAACTGCGTATTCCGAGTCCGGCACCGTATTGCTCAGAGCCTCGTGAAAGGTCGGCGAATTTAGAACGAGAATGTGTTGTGGCTTACCACGGGGACGACGCAGATGGGAAGTCCAATTCTAGACCACGGACTTGTTCTTGCTCCTGCTTCCCCTTTTCTGAAGCGTGCTCAAAGATGGTTTGGTCATGGTTGCGACTAGTTCCCAACTTCGAGCCCACTTCGACATTGATCGTCTGAGGGGATTTCTCCCCGGATATATTCTGGCTATCTAGAATCTTGTTAACCGGTCGCCCAAAGTTTAACTAGTGTACTTGATTCGAAACGAGGAGTGGGACTGAAGGAAGCGCGCGCTCGGCGACATTTGTAAGCCAAGAGTTCAAGGACGGACATCGATTTGCCCGATGTTGGATCCACCGTCCCGGACGCAACTCCGGGACAGCATCGATCTCTGAAAATCACTCGGATCGAAATTACGAAACCGAAAGATGTGTAATATGCTTGCTAAGCATAGGTGAAGGCTTAGAAATGTGACCCTCAGGGCTCCTGGAGTCCTGCATTGAAACTTCGTGGAAGCTTGGATGAGTTGCACAACGGATGATGAGTGTGGAGATACATGGAAGGTGATGGGGAGACGTTTGACAAGAATTGGAAGGAACACTCGAGAGATGGGCGGGTTATAAGTACCGTCGTGCTCCCCTGCCTCTGTTGCCACCAAATCCCAACGACAGCCTCCAGCATCCAAACACGACGACTCAACTGAACCAGACACTCCAACCACCAGCAAAAACAACAAACTCACCATGTCGGCTCAAAGCAACCTAAAGCCCATCAAGGTGTGGGGCAAGGGCGGCCCCAACCCGCCCAAGGTGGCCATCATCCTCAAGGAGCTGGGCATCCCGCACGAGATCGAGGACATCCCCTTCGCGGACGTCAAGACTGCCAAATACCTCGCCGTCAACCCGAACGGCCGCATCCCCGCCATCGAGGACCCCAACACGGACCTTACCCTGTGGGAGTCGGGCGCCATCCTCGAGTACCTGATCGAGAAGTACGACACGGAGAACAAGCTCAGCTTCCCTGCCGGCTCGAACGAGTCCTTCCTCGCCAAGCAGTGGCTCTACTACCAGACGACCGGCCAGGGCCCGTACTACGGCCAGGCCGTCTGGTTCACCAAGTACCACGGGGAGCAGCTGCCGAGCGCGATCGAGCGGTATGTGAAGGAGATCAACCGCGTTGTGAGCGTGGTGGAAGGTCACCTGGCGAGGCAGAAGGAGGAGCATGGCGGCAAGGACGGGTTTGATGGGCCCTGGTTGGTCGGCAACAAGCTTTCGTATGCGGATTTTGCCTTCTACCCGTGGCAGAAGGTCGCCAAACATATCTTTGGCGGCGAGGGCGGCGGATACCAGGAGAGCGAGTACCCGCTGGTGAACGAGTGGGTGGCTAAGCTTGCTGCGCGTGAGTCGGTTAAGAGCTCCTTTGACTGGTAGGGTGTTGCGAGGGGGGCAGGGCGTTGGGATTCGGTTTCAACAGATGTGTAGCAAGGGTTACTGTACACTAGCATAGTACTGTACGTTAGTGCGAATGAGATTGAAGCTTGATGATGTTGTCGTGTCAACCTAATTTGTTTGTTTAAAGTCTGGGGGGCTCGTTGACTCCAGACGGTTTACCCGTTAGGGCCATCCGTGTAGGGAGGATAACCCCTCGCAGGATCGCTTGAGACTAGACCCACGACATTGCCCGATGTCCAACCAGCATCGACCTCAATCTTGAAGTGTCCATCTTGGCAGTTTTGATGGTTGTTGAAGAAAGAAGAAGTGGATCCTGGGGAATTGGATCCAGTGCATTTCAATTGGCCAGACACGTGGATCAGGGTTGCATCCCGCAAAAGGCACCCCGCTGCCGTCGCAATTCGATCCGGACTTATCGCAATCGGTTCGCCGGTCCCCGGATGACACAATTGATCCCTTGAACCCTTGAACATGCCGGTGAGCCACTTCCGGCCGTTTTCATCCCACCATCTCGCAAAGAGTTCCAGTGTCGGTTGATGTTCCTTGAGAAGTGGTCGTGAATTTGATGATTTAATCCCTTTTATATCACATATTAAAGCACCTTGGTTTCCTCTTATTTCATCTTTTTTTCTACCTTATCTTCAAGCTACACCGCTTAGCATCGTGCCCATGGAACCCCAAGAATCCAACCCGGACCTCGAGTCCTTTCGGGAGCAATGGAAAGCCGAAGTACGGGCCAAGCAAGCCGGGCCGGGCCCATCCCGCCCGCAGCATCACCAGCAGAAAACGGCTGGACCATCAGCATCGGTCGGGACCACCATCAAGCCTGACCCGGCTCACCGGAAGCCGCCACAATCTTCTCATAAACCCGCGGTTCAGGACGAGGACGAGGAGTATGTCTCGCCCCGGCCATTTGATGAGCCAGCGACTGCCGTGGAGGACGCATCATCGCTGAGAGAGGGGTTGGAGAAGAGGGAACCTGTGTCGGCTCTCGAGCACTATGAGCGAGCGGTGGAGAAGGAGGCTGTGGGAAACCTGGGGGATAGTTTGAAGCTGTACAGGAAGGCCTTTCGGGTGCGTTATGCCAGATGGTTTGATTTCGGCGACGAGACACAGGACTGACAGGACTCTAGCTGGACGATGCGGTTCATCAAAAGTACAGGAACAAGCACTTTCCTAGGCCACCACCCAAGCCTGCGTCGACGACAGCGCCGGCAGCCTCGGCAAAGGATGCCTCGAAAGATTCGGCACCTACGTTAGCATCTGCGACCACTGCTTCCTCGAGCGAGCAACCCCTATCCATGCATGACCTGATCGCCAGTTTCTCAGTCATGTCCATCACCCCAGCACCCCCAGAGATCGAGGGCACACCACCCCCACCGTGCCCGCTCGCTGCCCTCCCGGAAGAAATCCTGGTGCACATCCTCCGTGACGTCGCGCTTCTCGATGTCGGCGATTATATGCGGCTCGCACAAGTTTGCAAGCGCTTGGCCTACCTCGTGTCTACGGAGGACCGCATCTGGCGACGGATCTGCTTGGGAAGCGAATTCGGCTTTGGCGCGATGCATTACCACTGGCAAAAGCAGGTATCATGGGGCCCCATTACCGAGGAGGATCTACTCCGCGAGGCTACCGAAGCCGAAGAAGCCGCCGTGGCCGCGGCCGCTGAGTTGGCGGCTGCCGTGCCCGGAAACGAAGATTCCTCGGAACTAACCGAACCCGTCCTCCCGATCCCCCCGCTCACCCTCGCCGAGCGATCGGCTCATCACACCTCCGAAAAGACCACCACAACCCTCGCCTCCTACGACACCCTCTACGCCCAATCCTGGCAGCGCATGTTCCGCCAGCGTCCCCGCATCCGCTTCAACGGCTGCTACATCTGCACGGTGAACTACATGCGCTCCGGCCAGTCGTCCTCGAACCAAGTCACTTGGGGCTCGCCCGTGCACATCGTCACGTACTACCGCTACCTGCGCTTCTTCCGCGACGGGTCCTGCCTCAGTCTGCTCACCACCGCCGAGCCGGCCGATGTCGTCCACCACCTCACCCGCGAGGCAGCGGCGCTACACGCGGGCGGGGCCAACGCTCATTTGCCGAGCGCGGTGGTGCAGCCGGCGTTGCGCGGGCGGTGGAAGTTGGCCCGTAACGCGGATGGAGGGAATAATAGCCTTAGTAAATTGCCGGCAAGACCGGCTGGGGCTTGGGGGGAACTTGGTGAAGGAGATGTGGCGATTGAGACGGAAGGTGTGAGTAAGTACATCTACCGGTTGGATTTGTCGCTGGGCCATGCCGGGCGGTCGAGGGGCTCGAGGAACAATAAGATGGACTGGAAGGGGTTTTACAGTTATAACACGTTGACGGACGACTGGGCGGAGTTTACGATGCGGCATAATAAGCCTTTTTTCTTTAGTCGGGTGAAGAGTTATGGTGTTCAGGGGGCATAGTATCTGTTGGGCAATGGACTTGGTATTGTTGGCAAGCGGGAGCGGATCATATCTTGGTTAGATTTCTGATAAATGAGTTTACGAATCTATTAGACGTCTAGTAATTGCGTTTGTTTTATTTTAATTTTTTATTGTATTTTCCCCTCCTCCGAAATCGCGACGTTTCTCTCGTTCAATTCAAAGTACACTACGTAGTTGGGGCCATCCCGAGGCAGTGGAAAAAGGGGTTCAGGGGCACTTTCAGCGAGGCCTTGGCGTTGAAAGCCTGTGTCAGCTGCGGCCAACCGGCGGCGGGTCCACGCTGCGCCTCGGGCCGCACGTGTGAAAGTGGTGGACCCTTGAAAGCACGGAGCTCGAACAGCTGTCAATCTGGAACGCGGCTCCCCGTCTCAATTTATCGACAACCTTGAAAGCACGTCCCGACAGGGGGAAAGAAACTCCCAAGAGAACAACCACCCGAAGTACAGCCGCACAAACAAGAATCCTTCCGTTCTCACTCGGAGGTGAACTCGTCACCTCATCCTCACAATAACCCACTCGCCGGCCCGGCGCAATCCCCGATACGAGACCAAGCTTGGAATTTGTTCGAGTCCTGGTTTCATTCCCACGGCTGCGCCTCGAACGTGGGACCTTCTCTTCATAGCCCGAAGACGTGTCGATCTTCGATCCCGGTCACTGCGATTACATAGGATACGCGGAAACCTAGCAATCGGTAGACAGCTTGTTGTGGGGAGGAGAACACGAAAGAGGAGGATTATAATTGGAGGGATAGGAAGTGCTGGAAAGAATATTAGAGGAACCGGAGCGGAAACGGGGAATAGCATATTGCCCGTTCTCAGACGCCGTCGCTGTCTCTTTATACTTCACGTCGGGACGTTCAACCCAGCCCAGCATGTTCTAGGACACACGGCGCATACTTCCAAGGCCTGATCGACCCAATTGCTTTCTCGAAACCCAGTTTCCCAGCAGGGCCCGATCAACCGAGCTACCTACACCGCGACGATAATGGCCTCCCGTGAGGGCGGAAGTGGCCCGCTGGGGTTCCTCCGCAGCCTCTACGACCTCGACACACTAGACACACGCTTCACGACGCCCTCCTCCGTACCATACCGGGCCGTGACCGCACACGATAAGCGCGAGGACGATGGGGGGGATCGCGGGGCAACCAGCGGCAACAGCAAGCGTGCAGAGGCGCCGAAGTGGAAGACGCCGGAGTTTTATTTGTATTATTTGGTGTTCATTGTCGTGGTGCCGTATATGTTTTGGGTCGCGTACGATGTGTCGAGGCGTAGGTTCTTCCCGTTCTCTTGGAGGGAAGTTGGGATGTGATAGGTGCGGAGAAGGGGGAAGATCTGGAAACCAAGACAAGAATGTGGCTGACATGGCATAGCAACGGATCCGAGGTACAAAAAGTTTGAGAACCGGCTCGTGAAGGGGTGGATTCCGGGACGCAAGATCGTAAGCTAGCCCTGCTTTACCCACTACAACAGAGAAACAGCCTGGCGGGGTATGGACAGAGAGGGCGCAAAATATATAGGGAATATCCGCTAACTTGGCCTAGGATGTCTCAGACTCGCAATACTACACCTTCCGCATCAACCTACCCTATATGGCCCTCTTGTTGATCTTCCACCCGCTGTTGCGCCGCGTCTGGAACGCCGTGTACCCCATCCCTCAAGCGCTCAAGAACTCGCGGGCGACCGCCCCTGAGGCGGCCGAAGCAAGGCTGCGTCAACGCGCATCATACGACTCAGTCTTTGCTGTCTTTTTCTTGGTCGTCCTGCACGGGTTCTCGGCCGTCAAGATCTTGACCATTCTGGCCATCAACTACCGGCTGGTGACGACGGTGCCAAAACGGTACATCCCAGTCGTGACCTGGACCTTTAATATTTGCATCTTGTTTGCCAACGAGTTGAGCAACGGATACAAGTTCCGTGAGATGGCGCTGTACCTGACGGGGACTAAGGCGGAGACCCTGGGGACATATACTCCCGCTCTAGTTGCGCTAGGTCAGTGGATGGACCGTCGTGGGGGTTTGATTCGGCGCTGGGAGATCCTGTTCAACATCACCGTGCTTCGGCTGGTGAGCTACAACCTGGACTACTATTGGAGTATCGACCGGCGAAGCGCCAGTCCCGTCGAGGTATGTACTTCATTTCTTCCCTATTTTCATGCCGTGGCTTGTCCGACTCCTTGTATGTGGTCACTAACGCCGGCAAGAAGAAACAACTTGACCCTGCCAACCTCTCTGAACGTGACCGCATCGCCACGCCCTCCCAGCCCCACGACTTCTCCTTTCGCAACTACCTCGCCTACGCCATCTACGCCCCACTCTACCTCACGGGGCCCATCATCACCTTCAACGACTACATCTCGCAGCAGCGCTACCAACCGCCCACCATCTCCACCTCACGCACTATCAAATACGCCATCCGCTTCGCCCTCGTCCTGCTCGCCATGGAACTCGTCCTACACTACGACTACGTCGGCGCCATCTCCAAGTCCCGCCCGGACTGGTCCTCCTACACCCCCGCGCAGCTCTCCCTCCTCTCCTACTTCAACCTCCACATCATCTGGCTCAAGCTCCTGCTCCCCTGGCGTTTCTTCCGCCTCTGGTCCCTCGCCGACGGCGTCGACCCGCCCGAGAACATGCTCCGCTGCGTCAGCGACAACTACAGCACCCTCTCCTTCTGGCGCGGCTGGCACCGCAGTTACTACCGCTGGCTGCTGCGGTACATCTACATCCCCCTGGGCGGCTCCAGCTTCCGCACCGCGCGCGACGCCACCCGCACTGTGCTCACCTACCTCGTCGTGTTCACGTTTGTCGCGTTGTGGCATGATATCAAGCTTAATCTGCTGATTTGGGGCTGGTTGATCGTGGTGTTTTTCTTGCCGGAGATTGCGGCGACGAGGTTGTTTCCGCGAAGGAAGTGGGAGGGGAGGCCGACGGCGTATCGCATGTTGTGCTGTGTGGGCGGGGTGGGGAACGTGTTGATGATGGTTTCGGCGAATTTGGTCGGGTTTGCGGTTGGGTTGGATGGGCTGGAGAGTATTGTGCGGGGGATCTTTAGGGATTATTCTGGTAGGTTTCTCACACTCTCTCTTCCTTTCCGCTTCACCACTCCTGTCTGTGTTTTCGCTAACGCTTTTCTATGTAGGTCTTGTATTTCTCTTCACGGCATGCTCGGCGCTGTTTGTAGGTATCCAGGTGATGTTTGAGATACGGCAGACGGAGCTGAGACGGGGTATCAATTTGAAGTGCTGAAGTGTCAGCTTCTTAGCGTGGGAAATTAAGGTTAGGTGAGGGGGTTGTGTGACTTGTAGCATGCATGCATATACCTACACATACCATACCATACGTTTAGCATATGTAATAGACGATTGATTGTAATAGTAGTGAGACGGACGCCCCTTCGCTGCCGGTGGACGAATTGGAGCGTGGGCAATAAATGTGGGCTGCCTGCCTGTCTACCTGTTGACCAGATGATGGGATATCAATGTGATAATGTATGTACCACCAGGCTAGGGTGGGCGGTGGTCGGTTATGTTCTTGTGGGATGGATCTCGGCTGTCGCCGGTCGATACGACCGTCTGTAGTACATGTGCTACAACTCCCGCCGCATCTTCTTAAAAAAGATTTGACTTCATACGGAACTGTTGTTCTAGTTTTCAATCTTATGCAATAACTGCGGGTATATCCAATATCCTTCCACTTCCCACGTGCGGCGTATACACGCACCATAACATTCGTAACCCTTCCCAGCCTCGACTTGCTCGTACAATGCACATGCACATCATCCCACATTACACAGACCCCCCCTTTTGTTGACAAACAAGTATTACGACGAAGACGGCTTAACCATCTCCACGTCTCCAACTCCACCGCCATGCCCGCCGCGCTCCCTATCCCCCCTCGAAAACTTCCCCTGCTTCCCCAGCTTCGTCTCGGTCACATACCCCCGCAGCCAAATCACGCCCCAGGCCACGCCAAACACAACCAGACACCCGACCGCAATCCCAAACACATACGCCGCCACCAGCGCGCCCTGCGAGCTCGGGTCCAGGAAGTCGTACGGATAAAAGTCCTTGGCGGCCTTGGTGATGTACGCGACGGCGAGATACAGCGCCAGGAGCAGGATCAGCCAGAGCATGTGCACGGCGGGCGGCGGCTGCGTACGCGGGACGAGCAGCTCAAACAGCGCAAACACGCTGTTGAGCGCGTGCTGGGAGACGTTGCTCCATCCGGTGAACACCTCGGGCCACCAGTGACCCGAGAAGAGGCGGCCCCAGAAGACGATGGTGACGATGAAGGGGTAGACGATGATCGTGGTGTAGAAGGCGGAGTGTAGGGCCTGGAGCGGGCGGGGGAAGCGGTCGAGGAGGGCGTGGCCGGTTGGGGAGCGGGCGTAGGTGAAGGTGTGGGTGGCGGCCGCGAGGAAGTAGAAGCCGAGGCCCCAGTAGGTGAGGTTGGTGAAGTAGCTGAAGGAGGCCTGGGAGGCCGCGCAGCCGGCGTGGGCGCACTGCCAGGCGAGGACAAAGAGGATGGTTGTGAAGATGTAGAGAGCCTGTTAGGAGGGGCGGGTCGCGCCGGCGAGTCAGTACCAGCGATGGTAAGGTGCGTGATCTACGTTTTCTTTGTCTCTCATGGAGTGAAGTCCACACACGGGGAGTGCCTTGATTATAGGAGGCCTCGCGGGTGGAGATCAGTTCATTTCCTCGCCGAGAGTTGGTCCCGTCTTGTCTGGCTGTCACAAAATTATGACGGGAGGGACGCGCGGTAACTCACGATAAGGGCTCTGCAAAAGAAGAGCGCCCACGGCGATAGCAGCCAGGACGTCTCGAACCGGTGGGTCGGGTCCCAGAGGTCGGTCCCGAACCGGAATGCCTGCCGGCCCGCCATAACTGACTGGGCCGATCACAGTTTGGGCTTGTCTTTGAGCCTGGGTCAAGAGCCGAAACTTAATTGATGGGCGACGCGGACACTGTGATAGCAGGGAGGGGTCGAAGATCGAATAGACCCGCTCTCAACTCGATTGTTGAGAAAAGAAGCTTTTCGAGAAGCGCGAGGAATTCGTCGCGTGAGATGAGTTCAGGAAAACCGATTTGACCCCAGTCTTGGCGATCCTGATGTTGGGGCCTGCCTGCGCCTCGACTAGGCCGCGGCATAAGCCCCAATCCGGCAGGCGAAGCTCCGGCACTGACACTTCCTTTCGTTACCGTCGAATTTTCCCTGTCCTGTTCAAACCTCAACTCGGGGTGTTATTAACCCGACAGGGGAAGTACCTGGCCAACGGTGCAAATGTGGAAGTGGGGGACAAGAGCGACGGGCTACGAGTATCGCGACGGTGACTTCTCCGGCAGATTCATCAAATCGGTGTGCCTCGGGGCGACTTGTCATACTAGCACGGCGACACGCGTCTAATGTCGAGCACCTCCAGCGGGTTCTCCAATTTGGGCATTCGTGGCCCATTGTGGCGGCTGATGGGATTGGGATTCTGACTGCCACAGCGTACGATAGCCAATCGTCAGAGGAAGGCACCCACCGAATCGCTCTGGCAAAGATGACCTCCGGAGCCCGACGGAGACTTGGGGAAGGAAGGAAGCGGTCGCCAGACAAACGAACGCATGCAAGTTGTCGTGTCCTGCTTCAGTCGAACCAGCCCGGGCCGTTTGTTGATTGTTGCTTGTTCGCCTAGACCTTTCGGGGGTGTTGGTGTTGAGAAGCGCTGTAACGCTAAAACAGGAAAGGGGGAGTGATTTTGGTGGGAGCGATTGAATGTTGCGTGGGTTTAATTATTTGACGGACATAACGTCCCCACCACAAACGCAACCTTCGGGAAGTGAATTGGGGAAATAGAAGCGGGATGTGAAAACTTCTAGATGCGGAATTTGTACATATGGTATAAAGGATTTCGCTTTCGGGAAATGTGAGTGTTTGCCCTCGTTAATGTTGTTTGGTCCCAAGAGACCGGGAAGGCGCAAACGCCGGGCGTTCGGGGCATCCAGACATTTCGTGGACCGTGCGAGGCTCCCCGCGTAAACTGTCCCGTCAAATTCTGGACCCCCCAATGCAGGGGTCGACGGGCGCCATCTGTCCGCATCTGGATCTTCACGCCCCAGAACCCCAGCGCGTGCAGGGCCAAACACAGGGTTTCTGCAGAAGGCGCCTGTTCGTCTCGCGCGGCCAACGCCCGTTGTTGGCGGCAGCGTTGCGTCCAACAACGAAAACAACCAAAACGCCATCGGGTCCCATGGGTATGGCGGCTGATGCATCGGCATTTGCGGGTGGTTTGTGGCAGGCATCGTGATCGGGGGAGCAAACGCCGCGGAATTTCCGGATACTGGCGGCTCCGCTGCATAGGTTGGTTGCTCTTGCCCATGGCCACCAGCTTGTCGTCCGCAGTACTTTCCACGTTTGCACAGTCGAGCGATATGAGTCGATGTCTGGTAATAACTCGCTACGAAGTAGGTACCTAACTATTGGACGCATTGGCGAGTATCAATCCGATTTTTGCGTCCAGCAGGCAAGTGCAGGTGGGACCGGGAGTCAGTGCTTTTGGGCCCCGGCCTCCGGGGGCGTGGCACGCAATCGGCAAGGTAGGCCCGTTTTCTCGGTTGGCCTGTGGATTGGTTCAGAAATTGGATGGTGAGCTCTTGGCCCGTTCGAATCTTTGCCGTTCACAAAAGGAACGAGCCCCTTTTCTGGCCCTCTGCAGCCTTTCCTGGTTGTGTTGTTCCCAGCCCGGGCAGCAAATATTGGCGTGCCCCGACTCCGACGCTACCTTACCTTGCCAACGTGCCTGACCCCCCTTTCCATCTGCACTGCGGGCACATGGACGCCAGGTTGCGGGCGCCTCCAGGTGTCCAGCACACCTCAATTCATTTTGGGACACCCCCTTCCCCAATCCTTCACCCTTAACCAGCGTCTGGCCCGTTCGCTCCGTGGGGTGTGTGTGCAAAGGTGTGCAAGGCACTTCCCGGTCTCCATACCAGGAACCAGCCCAATAGTTTCCGGTGGAGCGCATCTCTGATTTTGTTGCTCCTTCCCGCCGCTAAGTTCCTCTTTTGATCCCGATCGTCCTATCCCACTTCTTCTTCCCCTTGACAAGCGAGAAGCTGTCCGTGGTGCAGTCTTCACTGCCAAGTTCCCTCGTTTTTATCTTGCCCTTTCTCCCCCATTCCCGTTGTAAATACCTTCCGCCCAACTTTGAATTTCATCCCGCCTGGCCTTTTCTTCGTCCCATCTCACCTGCCTGCGTACCCGACGACTCGGTCCTACAGTACCCGCTCTTGACTCGGACCATCGACACTTGCGAACCGGCTTGGTGCGACCTTTTTGACGCAGGTCCCCGGACACAACTCATACCCCGCGCAAGACTCACCAACGCCGGAGAAGCAGTTGCTTGACCTACTCACTATCCTGTGGGACCTTGTTCCTAGCGCCTGACGAAAGACGGAGGACGACGAGCTTACCTAACTAAACATTGAGCCATATCGGGCGTTCCCTTGCATCCAGCACCGACAGCGCTGGGCTTTGGGCTTTGGGCTCCGTCACCATTATGTTGTATCCTAGGGCCTCTCCGTGACAGGCGCTCCGTTCAATCACCTGAAGCTTCCGCCAGCGCATAGGCGTGTATTCCGAACCCGACGACTTGTTCACTCTTGGGTACTTATCACTTGAATCAACTTTGGGTCTTGACTGGGTCTCTCTCTCCACAACACAACCGGGTTCTCGCAGGAGGCACAAGGCTGACGGTCCCACCCGCAAACCGCCGCGCCGCCTTGGACGAACGATAGCTCCTGCCGATCGCCGTCACGATCGGCGACGAATTACAGGAGCCGATCTCTCGGGACCTTGCGGTCCTCCTTCTCTGTGACCCCGGAAATACGTCACCCCACGAGATCCTCCGCCATGGATTTCTCACAGGCACCACAGGTGGCCTTTTCGGACCTTCCCATTGTGCTGTTGCCCGATGACGATGAGATTGAGATGCGGGCGGGCATCGGGCTCGAGCTTGATACCCGGCCCAAGGTGGAAGAGCCGCCACGAGCACCCGCCCCTCAACATCCCATTCCGTCTATGCAGCATGCTTTTGCGGAATCACTCGTAGAAGCCACTGGGGCGGACGCTGAAAACAAACCAAAGCTGCGCACTGGCGATGCCAAGGCAAGACGGGAGGAACTTTTGGACCAGGCCAGCTCCGACCCGCCCCCAACGGCCCTCTGGCGTGGGCGGCCGGGCCAGAAGGAACATGAGCTCTGCAGGCTGATTGCCCAGATATCATTTGGTGTGTATCTGCTCCTCCATGGCATGGCGAACAGCCAGACACTAGTCGTATCCATCCTACAGGGCCATATTGACGAGGTGGATGAGTTCTTGGAGACCACGGTGGAGGATATCGAGCTGGCCACGAGGGATATGGAGGATCGCATCAAGCACCTCAAGCTGCCCATGGACAACATTGGTGTTTTTGAGAAGATGCTGGAGGACCGCCAATTCCGAACGCAGATCCTAGAAGGGAACCAAAAGATCGAGCATATCTTGGCTCGCACTCAGGCTGCGCTCGACCAGACGACCCGTGATTTGTCCGAGGGTCTGGGGGCCACTAGGGACTTCACCATTTACTTGGCTGAGCAGCAGCATGGAAACTGGCGTCGGGATCGCCCCGATGTGATCGACATTTTCGACGCCATGAAGGGGAACACAGACGGGTGGTTTAATGCGTTCATGGATTTGCAAGCTAAAGCCGGCAGCTTGAACACCCTTATGGTCAGGCTAACTGACATGGTGTCCGAGATGGAGCGAAGGGCGGCAGAAGTGAGCCGCAAAACTCGGGTATGTTCACATCACCCACACTCGACGTGAAGGGTAAGTAATGAGAACTGGCACTGACTCCTCCAATAGCTTAGCCTCCAACCGCATTCGCCAAAGCACAGCCCTCGGCTATCGGATACGTCGTCCGTTACCACTCCCCCAACTTCACCGCTCCCCAAGATCACAACCTCGCCCCCGCGGCTCTCGTTACGACTGAGCACCCTCAAAACGGTAGATCTCTCCATTGATGTGACCGAAGCAAACCTATCTGTCAGGAAGGACAGTGTTCATGAGTTGCCGAGCGGAGATGGACTCTCGGCGCCATTGTCGCCTTTGATCGTCACTTCAAGATCCCCGCCACCCGAGAATTCGCCCCCGGAATCACCCATTGTACATGGACAACACATACAGCAAATACCAACATCGCCTCCCGCTCGAAATCCGCGCCGTGTTTCGAAGCGACCATCGGTACTCTTGGATTTGCCCAAACTTGAGGTGTCCAAGCAGCCTGAGGGCAGTCTGGAAGAGGAAGTGAAGGAAGGAGAAAATACGCAAGAGGAGACATTGTACATCTTGCAACCCAAAACTTACACGCCCCAGGCGACCCCCCAACCCTCACCTCGTGTCGCGGAGCGGCCCAAATCGAAACAGGAAACCCTGCGACCAAGGCAAGCCTCTTTGGCCTCTTCGACGTCCTCGGTTGAGTCGGCAGCCCAAGTCACGATCCAACCCACCAAGCCTCAGGCGCATCAACTGAAGATCGTCGAGATCGGAGCCCGGACTAGTATGATTAGGAACAGCAGCAGGATGAGCCAACGGCCGGATTCCAGGCCGATGCTGGGGCTCGATCACCCGCCCCAACCACCACAACTGACGATCCCTCAACAACCGGCCGCGGTGCCAACGCCGAGGGCGTCCCTTAGACAGCGCCTGTCCCTAAAAACTGGTCCCCTGGAATCAATCCAGGTCCCTCCTCCACATGGTGGTGCTCTGCACCGACCACTACAGACCGCGCCCCGACTCTCCCAAGCCCCCGACTCCGCATACGCATCTGACATGGAGCGCCCCCCGGTCCACTCTATGGCGTCCATTAACTCGTCCATGGTCGACTTCTCGCCTCCTTTTGCCCACCCAGGGATGATTCCCTCGCCACACTCCGAACGCCAATTCTTCCGCCCCGTACAAGCGAGCCCGTACTCGCCGCTGCAGCAGCGACCCCATACCGCCGGGACCGTGGATCCGCACCGCTTCCCGCCCCCTCCCCGACACACGCCCTCGGCGATGGGGATGAGCATGATGAGCAGTGCTACCGGCATGACGGGCAAGACGAGCAAGTCAGTGAAAAAGAAGCGCAGCGCGTTTGGCTGGCTCAAGAAGGCGTTTGCCCTTGACGAGGAGGAGCGCGCCACGTTTGAGCAGAGACGGGTCGAGCAAAACAGCAACAACCCTTATTATGAACCTAAGAGCCAGGAGTTCCTGGACGGCAAACGTGTTCGGCCGCGGCCCGCTTATTAGAGCGGAAGCTAGTTCGAACGGGACGGCTTGGACGACGACTGCCATGGCGAAGTTGCGGGTTTCGGATAATGCTGCGGGACCAAGAACTCTTTAATAACTCGTGCTCGGGGAAAACGCGGCCCGTGCCGGATTATGCGTGGTCGGCTGTGTATAAAGAGCCGCTCTCCGCTTGCATGTGGTTCATGCATTGACGCATGAGACCAGCCGACAAATTCCCGGCCTATAACAGACACCGATATATGACCATCTCGGAGCTCCGTTCTATCATTATCTTTTCACATATTTTCCTCTTCCATTCCCTTTCAACCTGATTCACATCTGATTTGGTAGCGATTTCGTTTCTGAGCGCCCATTTGGTAGAGGCCCGAGCAACCTGGCCTGGCCTTTACCAAGTGCGGAAACAGGATATTTTTGCATAGCGAGGCAAGCGCAGGATCTTTGAGTTTATATTGTACTATAATTCTTCCGATTGGATATATTTCCTCCCCATTCCTAGGTTCTGGGGTTGAGGGGAAGTTCTTTCCAGGAGCAGAACACCTACCTGTATGGTAATGGTAGTGTTTCGGTCGTCATTGACGGAGCCCATACCGGACAGTATAAGTCTTCAACCATTTCTTGGTTGCTCGCACTGTCCCTATTACATAATCTCGTGCATGAGCCTTTGGTCTCCAATCCCAAGCAAAAGATTCACACCCAAAAAACTTCCACTCCATTCTTTCCCTTGACTTCCATCAACCACATTCTCTCGCCCTTAAGCTTTCCTCGCTTTTCATCCAACCACCCACCATGGCATCCCAACAACAACCCCCACCAGCCACAAAAGACCACCTCTCCGACCTCGACCGCCACGTGCAACTGCTCGAAGACAAAGTCAACAAACTCCGCGCCTCCCTCACCCACTGGCAACAATGGTACCTCGAATACTCCTCCCTCAAAGAAGACATCGAGCAACTCCCGCGCGACCCCGTTCCCCTTGAACAACTCCGCCGTCTCCGCCGCGACTTTGACAGCCCTTTACTCACACAAAAGGAACTGTACGAGATCATGGGCAAAGGGGATGATTTGCGAACCGTCGATAAGATTGTGGCGACGCTGGCTAGGCGGATGGAGTATGTGGAGCAGAATATTGGGTCGGTGGAAAAGTTGCTGGAGGTGGAGGAGAGGAGGTTGGAAGGGGCGATTACGGTTGCGCAACCGGGGGGTGGGGTTGATGAGGAGAGTGGGTTGCCGTTGACGGATATTATTGAGGAGTTGGATGAGGAGGGGAATGTGGTGGGTTTTCGGCTGCAGGGGGGTGCGGAGGTAGGGCCGGGGATTGTGGAGGCGCTGGGGAAGGCGGGGATCCGGGAGGGGGATTTACCGGAGGAGATACTGGAAGAAGAGGAGGGAGGCGGGGAGCTGATGAAAGGTTTGGCAGCGTTGGGGGTAGGGGAGAAGAAAGAGCAGACGAGTTCTATTGCCGGACCTTCTAGCGGGGCTGCAGCCGCAGCACCTGCGGCTGATGAGCCGGCTCCCCGCAAAAAGTCGGTGTCGTTTGCGGAGGACACCAAGACTGGTGATGAGGAAGCGGAGACTGCACCGTCGGTGGCGGCACAGAACCTGGAGCGGCTTATGCAGAAAGCGCGTGAGCAGGAGGCGATGGATTTGTCGACGGCAGTTATCCCGGACAACGAGTCGGCCGAGGAGAATCAGCTGCGGCGCGAGATGTTGGAGTACGGCATGTCGGAGATCGGACCCGTAGTGGCTGAGCTACAGCTGGAGGAGGACTACTCCGGTGATGACGACGACATGGATTGGCTTGGGTCCGATGACGAGGGCTTCGAGGACGAAGACACGGACGATGACGCCGAGGACGACTTGGGCCGGTCTACGCGCAAGGTCGTCACCTCGGACTATGTCAAGCGCATGCAGGAGCTGGAGAAGCGGCTGGGGGTTCAGTCCGCGTTTACCGTTGGCGCGAAAGAGACGGAATCCAAGAAACAGGACGAAGGCATTGGCCGGATAGCCGTGGTTGCTGAGCCGAGTTCGTCGGCCGCTGAGGCGTCAACAGCGCCAGCCGCGTCCAAGGGGAAGAAAAGCGTCAGTTTTGCGTCTACGCTGGATATTGCTCCCGAGACGGTACCTCAGCCGGCGCCGGAGGTAAAATCCAAAGAGCGCAAGATCGCCGAGGTCGGCGACATCGTGGAGAAGGTAACCACGACAGAGGAAGAAGAAGAGACCCTTAAGGACCCAGAAGAGCCGCCGAAGCGGGTATCACGGTTCAAGAAGGAGCGGGCCGGTGCTTCATCTTCCTCCGCTTCGTTTCCTCCCGGGCCGCAACAGTTACTAGCGACGTTCGGTGCGTCCAGCACACGCAGCGTACCTGAACCAGCACCGCCAGAAGATACGACACTGGCCAATACCGTGGTCGAGCGGGCCAGCGCGGCCGAGCCCGCGGAGCCCGACGACATGGATGATGCGATGCTGTACCAGGCAGCCTCGGTCGAGTACAACCGGCTACGCAACCAGCTGATCCAGAAGCAGGGAGGATTTGCTCAACAAGAGGCTACGGTTCTTGACAGTGAGTCGGGCCGGGTACCGCTGGACGAGGAGTTGGGCGGGCCGAAGCGCATGAGCAAGTTTAAGGCTGCGCGGCTGGCGAAGTTGCAATGAGTCTGGGTCCCTACGAGGTAGAAGAGGCTCGCTGTACCATAGTCGATGTGAATCGAACTGTGTCAGCATTCCCGTTTTTTCCTCCGTGCCTTGCCCCGTTCATCCATCCTTTACTCCCGTGACTGACCAGTTTCTTACCTTGTCCATCGTTTACTTCAACTCCTGACTTAGACACCGGCCAGCACCACCAAGTCGGTGGTACTCAAGACTGATCATACTTACACAGGTCAAACCTCGGAACGCTCGATCAACCTGACAATTGATGGTCTGCAGCTGTCATCTGCATTCTCATTACTGGCAGTTCCTAGAACAAAAACGGATGGGCTCTCTGATGCCGGACCCTTGGCAACAAACATACCCCGTGGTCCTGGCGGTTCGTTTCACCCATCACATTTCTCTTTTGTTTTCTCTGGTTTGGTGGTGACTTGGTATTGCTGTGGTAGGTGTAGAAAGGAGTTAAGACTCGATAACCGCCCAAATCATGATCAAACCTGGGTAGACAGCTGGTTGGATTTAGTTCAGAATCATCAAATCCCGAACAACCGCCCGCAGATATTGACATGACAGAAGACAATAAAAAAACCACAACTTAATTAATCTTAGCGTTACTAAAGTCCATCTCCGGATGCTGCTCCTGAAACTTCTTCAGAATATCCATCTTTTTCTGCTCATCGCTAGTCGGCAGCCCTTGTTCCTTCTGCCGCTGGTCAAACATCATCTTCTCCACCATCCCGCGCGTCTCGCCGTCCAGTTCCGACAGCTTGCTGTTCTCGGGCACAATCTTGCTCACGTCGATCCGCGGCGCGTCGGTCACTACGTGCGGCCACCACTCCATTTTGTTGACTTTGTCTAAGTGGATCTCGATTTGCTTGGTGTTGTTGGGCGCGGTGGTGAGGGTCCAGGTGCTGTCGTCGACGCGGATTGTGTGGGGGAGGGTGCCCTGTTTTGTGGGAAGGGGGTCATGTTAGTAGGGGGTTTGGGAATAGTTGGTTGGGTTAGGTCAGAACCTGGAGGGTTGGGGTATGTACCTTGAGAATGGGATCTTGCCCCTTAATACCCGCCGAGATCGTGTCCTTCTTGAGGTCGATGACAAGGTCACGCCCCTTGAGGTTGCCGGGCACTTCGATGGTGATGTCGAGGTCGCCGATCGTTTGGGTCCATTTGTACGGAAGAGCGTCCTGCTCGGCCTGCTCCTTGGCGCGCGCGGCGGCCTCTTCTGCGGGAGTCTTTTCTGTTTTTGGGTGAGATGACGAGTTAGCAGCGAGGTCTTGACGTTTTTTGGCCTACGTTTGTATCGATATGTTCTGCGCAGCTCGGGTGAGCGGGAGAAGAACGGATAGGAAGTGACACACCGTTGTCAGCCATGTTTAGAGACCTAATAGATCCGTGAACCCCTCTTTAAACCTGTGTTCCGTTTGTTTGATAGGAGAAAGTTGGAGGTTTCTTGCAAAGAAGCTATCGAAGTCCATAGAACGTGACAGGAGCTTGATCGCCTGCAGGGCTCATGGTGGGGCACGATTCCACCCCGCAGCGCGCCCGCGTGTCGTAGCCTTGCAGGCCTGACAGGGATCAGCTCGGCCCAGCTAAACCCACTGTGGGATTTTATCCCCAGCCTTGGGCCGTCATCCACCATCTTCCATCCATTCCATCCATCCCATTTGCAACCAAGGTTGAGCCGCGGCTGGGGTCGAAGGAGGAACTTTGCTATTATTAATCGACATCACCGATCTCTTTTTCGGCAGCGAAGGAGTCACTCAATCTCATCGACATTTCCGCGTGGCAAGGCGACATTTCTGGCAACCACAAGAAACCATATCTCCCGTCTCTTAGCGGTCTATCGACATCGACAACCACAACATTGAAACATTTTGCCTCGACAGCTAAAATGTCACGAAAGCCAGGCGCATCCACCGCCGCCGCCGGCGCGGGTACCAGCGGCGGCGGCCTCCCGACAATCAGCACCGAAGACATGTGCCCCATCTGCAAAACCATCCGCTACCTCAACAAAGACATGGAATTCCTCATCAACCCCGAATGCTACCACTCGATGTGCTCCAGCTGCGTCAACCGGCTCTTCAACGACGGCCCCAACCAATGTCCCTACGCCGGCTGCCACCGCACCCTCCGCCGCAAAGGCTTCCGCGCCGCCTTCTTCGGCGACCTCTCGGTCGAGCGCGAAGTCGACATCCGCCGCCGCGTCGCCGCCGTCTTTAACCAAGCCGAGGACGACTTTGAGACCCTGCGCGATTACAACAATTACCTCCAGATGGTCGAGGATTTGACCTTTGACTTGGTCTCGGGGACTGATGCGCAGCGTCGCGCGGCGGAGGCGACGCTGCAGCAGTGGGAGGCGGAACACCGCGCGGATATTGAGCGGAATCGGCGCGCGGGGAAGGAGGCGGATGAGCAGTCGCGGCGAAGGTTGGCGGCGGAGCGGGAGGCGGCGCGGCAGAGACGGGTGGAGGCGTTGCGGGAGGCGGAGGAGGAGAAGCGGGAGCGGGTGCGGAATCGGGAGGCGGAGTTGGATAGTTTGGCGCAGGGCGGGGTTGGTGCTGCTGGTGCTGCGGTTGGGGCTCAACGGGTCCAGCTCAAGCGCCGCGGTCAGGCAGCGGCTAACCGGGCGGTTGAAGCGGCCGTTCACTCAGCTGCTGCTGCTATTACGGGTGCCACGGGGGCCACTGGGGCGTCAGATGTCGGCCGGCTTTCGATTCGTGGGTTGAAGGAGAAGAAGAAAGCGCCTGCGCCGGAGGGGCCGTATGATCCGTTTGGGGGGCTGGATTTTGCGCCGGGCCGGTATAAGGTGCATGATGGGCTGCGGCACCCGGCTATTGACAAGTACAAGAAGGATCAGGCGCATATTACGGGTGGGTATGATTTCGGGGAGTACACGGCGCGGGCTATGTTTGAGGCGTTTGCTGGGCTGGGGGTGTTTATTGAGGATGAGAAGGAGGTGGGTATTGGACTGTCTGCGAGCGAGGTTGTTGGTATGAGCGCGGGGATTGCGGCTGTGGGGGATCGGATGGAGCTGGATTAGGGTAAAATGGACGTGGAATTGTTTTCTGGGATCCCTATTCATGCATAGCGTCAGGCGTTTGGGTGTCAAGGATTTCAAAGCACGGGTTTAGGAGACAAGGGCAGAGATTATTCTCCTTGGTTTAAGCTAGGGAGGCGTATCAGCAAAACAAGGCGATGGGTTGGTTTGGCAACTACATCCAAAACAGATGGCGAGCGCCTAGAAAGGGACGTTTTCTCAAATAGCAAACATGGAGCGGTAACAAGTCTCTTCAAAAGACTGATAATACATTGACGGCGAATCCCTCAAGGAACATACTACCTAACCAAATCATGTCATTGTGGCCCTCTTATCCTCTTGTCTGTGTCCCAAGTCTAGATTCCATCTACACCAATGAAAGTCAGGGGAATTGGGGGAATCTCGGTTACTAAAATAACAGGAGACACGAAAAAGGAATAAAAACTATCTTAAATTGCAGGACTGCCCACTCCAAACTTAGCTTCCTAAGGGACAAGAGATAGCGAAAACACGAAGTAAAGTGCCTGACCATCCGCCGCCGCCTAAATAAAACAACGAGACGTTGAAGAAGGCCATAACATACTGCATCAAAAGACGCGAAAAAAAGTGTTAATATGTTAATAAAAGAAGGGAAAATAGAGACAAGAATGAGAAAAAACAAAGAAAAAAAAAGAACAAGCCGACCGTAACAAACGCCACGCTATATGCTGCCAAACGAATGAACACTGAGAACATAACCTCAGTAACAACGGGATACGTTTCTCTTTCCCCGACTACGTATGTTTGTCCTCTCTGATCCCTAACCACCACTCACCCTCACGCCAGCAATCCACCCCCAAATCTCACTGCTGCCAAGGCGTCTGCTGCGCCGGCCTAGGAAACACAGGCACAGTCTCAACCTGATCCAGCCCACCCCCAATCGCCTGTTGGTTATGCTGCCACCCAAGGCCCGTCGTGTGGTTAACAAAGGCGCCCTGTCGGAACGGGTTGGTGCTACCCGTCGGTTGCGACAGGATCCCGCCGGCCGTGACGGGTCGCTGCTGCTGCTGGGTTGGCGGGGCGGCGGTGGCGAAGTTTTTGGCGAAGGGGTTGGTGCCGGTTTGGAGGGGTTGTTGTAAGGGCGGTGGGGTGGGTTGTTGCTGTTGCTGCTGCGGTTGTTGGGGCTGCTGGAAAGGTTGTTGTTGTTGCTGGGGCTGTTGTTGAGGCTGCTGAGCGAGCTGGAAGGGGGAGTTAGAAGTTGGGGTGCCGAAGGGTTGCGTGGCTTGGGGGGAGGAGCGGGCGAACGGGTTGGTAGATTGGCTTGTGGCTGGGCGTTGCTGCTGCTGAGGATTTGACGCCCCGGTTGCGGGCGCAAACGGAGAACCGGTCTGCTGGTTCATGAGCATGGACTGGCGGAAGGGGTTAGTCGTCTGTGGGGCTTGGAGGCCGCCTTGGAAGCCGGTCGGCACGGGATTCTGGAAGCTGGCAACATTGTTCTGCGGGATCGGAGGCAGGGAGCTGGGTTGGAAACCGGTCTGTTGCTGGGGAGAGAATCCACCGTATCCGGCACCGGTGAAGGCCGGTTGCATCTGCTGAGGAGTCTGTTGCGTCGGAGAAAATGCGGTCTGGGCCTGTGGTTGAAACGGAGCACTGGCTTGGAAGCCATTAGGTTGTTGGGGAGCAAACCCGGTCTGCAGTTGAGGCAATTGTTGCTGGGGCTGGAACGGCGTCGGGCCCCAGGGCGACATGCCCATCTGCACCTGCGCTTGTGGCTGTTGTTGTGGCTGCTGCTGGGGCTGCTGCTCTGGCTGAGGTGGCGACTGGACGGCCATTGGGGTCTGCTTCAGCTCGATGGACTCGAAGAAGTCGATCAGATCGCCATCGGGGCCCTTCGGTGGTTCTACTTTAGCAGGTGCTGGCGGTGCCCGTTCGCTCGTGCTGGTGCTTGCAGTCGATTTGTTCAAGTCGAATTTGATCGCCTTCCCTGCCCCTGAGGAGCCGCTCTTTGCCTTCTTGGCTTCTTGCTCCGCCAAATACTGCCTCCTATGGACATCGAAGTCCGGATCCTTCAGGTATTCGTCAAGTTGCCGGCCAAGGTTGACGGGAGCATGCTTTAGCTTCGGGACCTCGACCCTCGTGTGGTGCTCGTATTGCCTGGCAACGCTAAGGTATTGCACAACGTAATCGGTCTGTCTCGTAAACGTTCGGTAGATCACCATGGCCCTCTCGGCATCGGTTTTAGACAATTCAAAGAAGTGCCCTAGGTCACCGGTCAGTCGAGAAGTATAGGGGATAGACAGGCGTCCTCCAACAAGACTCACCAAGAATGTTGATCAAGGCCTGGTTCAAGGCCTGGAAGAGGGATAGCAAGTCCAAAACGAGCAGTCGAAAGACCGTGATTGTAATCTCGTTTTCTGGCTCATTCTCCATCACGTCACACTTGAGCAGTGCGGTGAGTTGGTGCTGGACCGTCTCGGTCTCCCGCAACAAGCCCTTCTCCACGCTCAGCTTCTCCAACCGAGGCTCCTTATTCCGCACCCAATCAACCTTCGTTTCTCGGTAGGCGCGCGACCGTTCGGAGAGGTAATTCGAGTAGTGACGGATATTTCGGCCCTGGGTTTGCGCTGCACATTGATGGTTAGCAGCTGCAACCAACGTATCTGGGGCATGATCACACGGGAACAAGAATCCAATACTCACCATCGGAAAACACGCTCACGGCCAGCATATTCCTATGCTTCGAGAGATAACCCAACGTCACGTCCGGCGAGCCCTCCCTGATCATCAGGTGGACCGTGATTAAACTCTTGAAGACGATAGTCCATGTTGAATCGCGGAGACGGTGTTGCAGCGCGCGGAACACTTCTCCAACACCGGCCTCGCCGGCGTGTGTCGCGACGAGGATATGCTCGATGTATTTTGTTTTTGGGGGCGCGGCCTTTATCGGGAAGCAAAGCGGTGTCGGTTAGCGGTCCAACATGATAATTCGACGAGCAGGCAATAACGAGATACAGCCGTCGGCCAAGAAGAAAAAACGGCCAACGAGGGTAGCCATGCAGTAGTATCATCATACCTTCACTTTAGTCGCGCCCTTCACCGATTTCTCGAACGAGCTCGCCATGGCTGGCTGGGTCTGTCTGGTTGGCAAAGCAAAAAAAAAGCCACGCGGGGTTGTTTCTGGCAACGGAGGCTTGGGCACGGCTGAGGGGGACAACAACTCTCGGGCACTCGGGCACTCGGGGGATTTCTAGAAGTTTGCTTTGTCGAGCGACCCGTTGTCGCTGGTGGATACGATAATGTACCCCCCCTTGGGCATTCGGCAGCGGGCTCCGGTGAATGGGGATCGGGGCGGACCTTGCTCAGCGGGCGCAGAGAGGGAAAAGGGGAAAAGAGGCAGCCGTGGGGATGAGGTCACGATCGGGCAGCGGACTGCGGCGTACACTTTGCGCTAAGGGGAAAGAGAACACAGCCAAAGGAGTTCGCGCGGCGGTCGGGGAACTGGAGCGCTGATAGGTTCTCGGGCGAGTGGTGCAGTCAGGTCGTCGGGCCAAATGCGAAAGGCACTGGAGTCGCCAGAATACGGTTCCAGTCCGCACAAGGCCTGAGCAGGGGTTGAACCGGGAATCCTTGGCAAAGTTCAGACGGACTGACGGAGCGTCGGGCCTTGGCAACCTTAGGGAGGCCTGGTGGGGTCACACAGTGGGGAGTCTCGCAAACGCAGAATTGCACATTGCGAGAGATGTCTGGTCTTCTTATCAAACTTGAGGATGCGTCTGCTTTCCAGGACATGAGAACGGGTTTCACGGGTTTCAAAGGCGGGGATCTCGGTGCCCGTGTAATGTATGTGGTATATTGATAGTATTATCCGCAAGAAATGAGGAGCAATGGAAGGAGAGCGGCCATTGGCTATCCTATGGCCTTCCACTTCGCCGTGTACGCCGCAGAGCTGGAATATCCAGTCACACACGCTTAACTCGTTTTCAATCCGATAATAGCGCGTTCGGGGCGGGGTATGTGGTGGACAGGTAGAGGTAACAGCGGCCTCCGCTTGAAGGCACGCATCTATGCATTGTTGCTCAAGCATCCACCGTCCTCACACAACACCCGCGCTGCGCGCGAGACGACCACTTGGCCGTCTACACAAAGTCCTTCCCATTCATGGAAATCAGAGATGCCGTGATCGCGTCCGATGATAACAAGGTCGGTGTGCCGAACGCTTATTTCATGCTTCCATCCTTCTATCACAGCCAAACCACTTAAGCCCCGTGAGGGGAGAGTTTGGAAGTTCCAAAAGGAGGCAGTTTCATCATATGAACACCTGGGCTTTCATCATCTGCAAAATCGTTAGCTTCTATCCGATCGAAAATTAGGATCGCTGGCCGGCGGGTCGTGGTGGCACTCACATTGTTTTGAATGGAAGGGATGGAGAAAGAAGAGAGAAAAGTTCAAAATCTTCCGAGCGCAAAATGTTTTTGATGGTCGATGCTCCAGCGATGGGTCCACTCTCCATGGTGCTCGGGCCAAACATGAACCGGAAAAAAGCGGGTCCAAGAGGAAAGTACCGGCCAGGGCTTCACTTCACCACGACTTCTACCATGATGTTTTGAAGCTTGGTGTGAGCGACCCCCGAAGACGACTTTTGCGAAACGAATGGCTTTACTCCGTGTTTCTCAAGGGAGCTTGAGGACCCTTGGGCGAGCCGAGTTGGTACACTTGCGGAGCTTTTTGCGGCCGCAGCGAACTCTCATCAACGGAACCCAAAATTACTCCAGACCCTTGTCATACAGCGGTGCTCGGCCATCTAAAGCAACGGAAACCACAAGTGAAGGGTTCAAGCAGAAGGTTATTGGGCGACAACTGCGGGAAGAATGGGCTAGATATAGTAGGCACTCTATTCTTGTAGCAGACTCAAGAAACCAAAGTTGACCTGAATCAAGATGATTTTCCAAAACCATCCAGGGCAGGCGACTTCAAGGAAGGACAGCTCGTGACGGTCCATGGATTCCTGGCGAGGAAACGGATAAAATCGTCCAAACTCGCCTTTGCCGATATCCAAATCGACAATGGCCCAGCTGTCCAAATCACTTCGAGCTTCCAAGAGCCTGAGAGCCCGGCGCACAAGACAAACCAGGCCCTCAGGGGCATTCCTCTATACAGCCCCGTCTCCGTAACAGGCACCGTTGCCCGTCTACACAGCAACAACCCCCAACCTACTGAAACCTCACCAACCACCCGCTCGCGTCCAGGAAACTTCCCAACCGGTGTATTCCGCATCGACATCGACCTAACCAGCATCCAGCCCCTCAACCTCTTCCCCAAAGACATCATCGTGTCCAAAGGCGTGCAATTTCCCCCCTCCTCTCGCCACCTCCAGATCCGATTCTCCGACCCCCTCCGGACGCGGCTACTCGTCCGACCGCAGATCGCGTTCCAGCTGAGGAAGTCGCTGAACGATCTGGCCTTCACAGAGGTGGAAACGCCTATCCTGTTCAAGTCGACGCCTGAAGGGGCGAGGGAGTTCTTGGTGCCTACCAGGCGGCCTGGGTTGGCGTATGCGCTGCCGCAGAGCCCGCAGCAGTACAAGCAGATGCTTATGGCGAGTGGGATAAGGGGGTACTATCAGTTTGCGAGGTGTTTTCGGGATGAGGATTTGAGGGCGGATCGGCAGCCGGAGTTTACGCAGTTGGACTTGGAAATGTCGTTTGCTACCGGCGAGGATGTGATGCAGACTGTTGAGTCTCTCGTTGCTGATCTGGCTACGGTCCTTAACTCGGACTTCCGTGTCGTGGACCAAGACGGCGAGATCCATCTCGCGCCCAAGAGCTTGGTATGTCAACCCCTTCGCAATTGAGCCAGCCGCTGTTCTAACGTCTGTCTGATAGAACTCGGCCCATTCAGAGGAATCTGGCACCGCTTCTCGTTACGTTATGCCGCCATTCCCTCGCTTATCGTACGAAACGGTCATGACGAGGTTTGGCATTGACAAGCCAGATTTGAGAATTCCGTTCGAGGTAGGTACCTGTCCAGACCAATACCAACGACTTGCACGACTCTAACAACAGCAGTTAAACCGCGTCGACCACCTCCTACCTGAGTCTTTCATATCCATGATCACCCACCTGGATAAACCCATCGTCGAAGTCTTCCGGTTCCGCCCCAGCCCCGTATCCGGGGAATCACCACTCCCCACATCCACCGCCTTCATCGACGACCTAATGAAAACCCTCCCCCCAGCCCTCTCCCAAAACCCCGACGGTGCCCCCGTCGCACTCATAGTCAACTCCTCCAAGCCCCTCCGCGGCCTCTCCCCCCTCGGCTTCGACGGCGCCTCCGCTCTCGAAAGCGGCGCCGCCGACCCCGAATCCCCCACCCTCGAAGACGGCGATGTCCTCGTCTTCCAAGCCCGCCCCAACAAACCCTTCCAAGGCGCCTCCTCCACCGCCCTCGGCACGCTCCGCACACTGCTATACCAAGCAGCCGTATCCAAAGGCCTCCTCCCCCGCGACCTCACCTTCCAATTCCTCTGGGTCACCAACTTCCCCCTTTTCACCCCCACCAACGAAACCGACACCGACACCGACCCCGGCCAGGGCGGCCACGCCGGGTTTTCCTCCACCCACCACCCTTTCACCGCCCCCCTCACCGACGCCGACGTCGAGCTCCTAGCCACCGACCCCCTCCGTGCCCGGGCAGACCACTACGATCTGGTCGTCAACGGCGTCGAGCTCGGCGGCGGCAGCCGACGTATCCACGTAGCCAAGATGCAGGAGTACGTCATGCGGGAGATCTTGCAGATGACGGATGCCGGGGTGGGGCAGTTTGCGCATTTGTTGGAGGCGTTGAGGGCCGGGTGTCCGCCGCATGCTGGGTTTGCGTTGGGGTTTGATCGGTTGGTGGCGGTGTTAACTTATACGGAGTCGGTGAGGGATGTGATTGCTTTTCCGAAGTCGATGAAGGGGGAGGATTTGACGGTGAGGAGTCCGGGGGGGGTGACGGAGGAGCAGTTGGGGGTTTATCATTTGGGTTTTTTGGGGGGGAAGAGTAAAGAGTGAAAAATTGACATGTTGAGATGTTGGTGTGGGTGTGTATTGATAGGGGTGTATAAAATAGTACGGTACGTCATGGTTGGGAATTGTTACATACATACGTATCAACCACATAAGGCATCTAACACGATTTAGATCTCGGTACACCAAAAGCATTGTATTCTCATTTACAATATCTCATGCCTATGTGTTTGTTTGATGTGCTCTCTGCATTATATGCATACATTCAACCCGGTCTTATTATCGCTAACACCCCAATCGATGATGACCCTGACCCGATCTAACTATTCAACAAGAAAAAGAAATGAAGACTTCCCATACAATTAACGGATGGATGTCTACATCAGAAACCCACAAGCAACAACACACCCAATAGCCACAATCACAACAATCCGCGCAAACCGCCCCGACTGAACATCAGCCCCGCTAACCTTAGCGTCCTCCGAATTCTGCGTAGCCTTAGGATCCTGTCCGGAACCCGTAGCCGTGCTAATCACCAGCGTACTCGTCAACGTGGATGTAACAGTAGCAGCGGTGTTATCCACCTTGGTAACAACCGGCGTGGTAGTCGTGATGGTGGTTATCGAAGAGGAAGCACCACCAGCGGTAACCACACTCCGATACGACGAAGCCAACGACTTAGCCGACGCCAGATCCTGCTGCCAATCCCGACGCACCATCATCCGGTTCTTATACCCATTAATCTTGCGGTTCATGCGCATATTCATGCGCGCAGCACGCATAGCGGCGCGAGCGGCGCGCATGGCGGGGTTAGGCCGGCGGGTGGTGACGGTTACGGTGCTGGTGGCCACGCCGTCGTTGTCGTTATAGTAGTTGTCGTACCGGTTATCGTAGTACTCCCCCTGACGCCGAGCGCGGTCCTCAGCACGGTTCGCAGCCGCACGCTCGTTGGCAGCACGGCCGTTTTCGCGGCCCCGATCGCGGCCGTTACGGCCTTGTTGACGCCCGCGGTCTCGGGCGGCGCGGCCCCGGGAGATGGCGCTGTCTCGGTCGGCGCGCCAGTCACGGTCGCGGGCGACGAGGACGGGGTGCGATGGGGCCGGGGTGATGAGGGGTTCCTCGGACTCCTCGGACTCCTCGGTGGAAGAGACGGAGGCGGTGGGGTGTTGATGGTGATAGCTATGTTCGCTGGGCGCGAAGAAGTGGAAGGTTGTTTCGGCGTCGCCGTCTTCCTCGGCATAGTCGAACTCGTAGCCGTCTTCCTCATCACGGCGGTGAAGAGGATGACCGGTGGCCTCGGCGGCGAGAGACTCGCCCTCGGCAGCACCCACGGTGTGGGTCACGGGGGTGATGACGAGGGTTTGGAAGTTGGTGCTATCGGTACCCTCGCCTGAGAGGACGACGGTAATGAGAGTGTCGGGCAGGTCGAACTCTGTGGCGGGTTCTGGGGCCGGGGTGGCCTCGGCGAACTCGGGCTCGTAGTCGTCATCGTACGAGTCGACCTCAGCGTCCACTGTTGGCACTGGTGTGAGGTTTGTGTTGTTGGATGTGTTGCTGTGTGTGGTGGTTAGTAGGGAGTGGGATGGTTGGGATGGTTGGGTTGATGAAGGTGTGATGGGTGATGATGACGACGACGACCGATGTGATGATCATGATCACCGTTATGATGATTCTGAAAGACGGATGTGGGAGAGGGAGAGGGAGACGATGACGGCAATGATGACGATGGTAGGGATGAAGAGTATAAGGGAGGATAATACTTACTCCAAGTTGGAAGCAACGGCGACGGTGGCAATGCCAACCGACGCCATGGCAAAGGTCACAGTAGCGAAATGCATTGTGACGAAGTGAGAGTGTGAGATTGTGCGTGTGTGTGTGTGTGTGTGTTTGTGTGTTTGGGTGAGTGTGAAAGAGTGTGTGTATGATGGATGAATATGAGAATGGAAGGTCTGATACTGGGGGGGGAGGGAGGGCAGCTCATATTTATATATTCTCGAGAGTTGACCTAGATGGGAGAAACCTTCTTCAATATTGTGGTAAGGTTCAGGAAATATAGCAGTGTGCGTAGGTTCTAGCAATGGAAACTAGGTTGTGAGGTGTGTAAGTCCACTCACAACCGAGGCGCATATACTGACGCTTTTCTCTTAGGTTTCCCTTCTTCTAGAAGCGCGCATTAATTCAGGCTGGAAAATACAAAACAAATTCGGGTTCTATCGGGCAGACATTCGTTAGGTTCGGCCTTGCAACACCGGGCAATGGACTGCAGTCTCGTGCATGGCCGGCTGCATAAACATAGAACCTACCCGAACCTTTCTAACCCGGACCTTCAGTTCGAGGTTCGAAACGTCGTGCATGAAACCCTACACAACTCGGGTTTTCGACAACCTAGCCTGTAGGGAATAACAGTTCGTCACCGAAAGCCGTCACCGAAAGGTTTCCAGCCAACTGGGCAGTCAACTGACCGTAACATATAAATGGAACCCTTCCCGCTCTCCTCTCTTCTCTCAGCTCCAGGGACAGTCTCACCAATATCAAAACCTCATCTCCTCTTCATCTTCCATCCAAAAGACAACAACCCAGTCAAAAAACTCAAAACCAACACAAATGAGACCTCCAAACCCAACCGCCACAATGCACGCCACAATCCTCACCGTGGCCTTCCTCCTGGGCCTGCGTGCCCACGCAGCTCCCACTCCTCTCACCGATGCCGTCACCAGCAGCACCTCCATCACCATCGGCGACAATCTCGACACCACCGCCGAGCCCCTAGACACACCCACCACCATCATCCCTAGTACTCTCGACGAGTCCTCAGACGAGACTCCAGACGAGACTCCAGAAAACGATGAGCGCTCAGTCTACATCACCATCGGCGACACCGTCAACCGCGTCGCCTCGGAGTCCTCACCCTCCGACGCAGACAACGCCAACCTGCAGCGTCTGCTGGAACTGCTGACTGAGCATCTCGCACGGGTGAAGCAGTCCGCTGACTCTGCTACCAGCAGTAATGAGTCATCCGGGTTCCAGCGCGTGCCCACTTCCAAAGCGCTCGCGCATGAGGATCACGGACACGAAGAGGAGGAGGAAGACAAGAACGGACGTCCGGCTAATGCGGTTATCATCAACAAGGCTGATATGTTCCCCGAGGGGGATAAACATGAACAGCAACAGGAGCACCAGCAGCCCAAGGGCGAGCAACATCATGAGGAGGCGTCCGACTTCAAAGATTACCAACGCCAGGGGCAGTTCAAGCCGCAGAACCAAGGTGGTGAGGGCCAGGAGGCGGTCGGGTTTACGATCTTTTGCAAGGGGATTAGTGTGTGCAATCCGGTGACGATTATTAATGGGAAGGGGGGCCGGAAGTTGAAGATTGATAAGTTGGAGAAGTTTGGGAGGAAGAGTAAGGGGAAGTTGGGGGAGAAGTTTAAGAAGCCTTTTTAGAGGGCGAGGCATTTTCCACTTTGGTGATGTTGATTGACACTTACGACTTATGGTACATACCATATGTACTTTAAGCCTCGTTGGTGTAGACAAATCGTCAAGGTTCGAGGTGATCGTTAAGCGATGACTGAACTCATCTTAAGGTATAAAAGCCATCGTTGGATGTCATCGCAAATAAAAAGCATCAATTATAACATTGACAATTCATCCTCTATCATCGGAAAATTGCAGTGAACCACTAAGAAATTAGCCCATATCTATCTATCCCGAAAGTTGAAAACAACGCCCAAGAGAAAAAAAAACAAAAAGCTCACCACCAAGCCCTATCCCCATCCGGAGGGATAGCGGTT